>NW_028227513.1:140481-164832 GCF_978045245.1 Mus caroli | reverse complement strand
CTAATGCGGGTTTTTCAGTAAATTCTAAGTTTTTCAGTGCAACTCACTCATGTACAATGTACTACACTGTGCATTTCGTCTAATGCGGGTTTTTTCAGTAATTTCTAAGTTTTTCAGTGCAACTCACTCATATACAATGTACTACACTGTGCATTTCGTCTAATGCGGGTTTTTCAGTAAATTCTAAGTTTTTCAGTGCAACTCACTCTTATACAATGTACTACACTGTGCATTTCGTCTAATGCGGGTTTTTCAGTAAATTCTAAGTTTTTCAGTGCAACTCACTCATATACAATGTACTACACTGTGCATTTCGTCTAATGCGGGTTTTTCAGTAAATTCTAAGTTTTTCAGTGCAACTCACTCATATAAAATGTACTACACTGTGCATTTCGTCTAATGCGGGTTTTTCAGTAAATTCTAAGTTTTTCAGTGCAACTCACTCATATACAATGTACTACACTGTGCATATCGTCTAATGAGGGTTTTTCAGTAAATTCTAAGTTTTTCAGTGCAACTCACTCATATACAATGTACTACACTGTGCATTTCGTCTAATGCGGGTTTTTCAGTAAATTCTAAGTTTTTCAGTGCAACTCACTCATATACAATGTACTACACTGTGCATTTCGTCTAATGGTGGTTTTTCAGTAAATTCTAAGTTTTTTCAGTGCAACTCACTCATATACAGTGTACTACACTGTGCATTTCGTCTAATGCGGGTTTTTCAGTAAATTCTAAGTTTTTCAGTGCAACTCACTCATATACAATGTACTACACTGTGCATTTCGTCTAATGCGGGTTTTTCAGTAAATTCTAAGTTTTTCAGTGCAACTCACTCATATACAATGTACTACACTGTGCATTTCGTCTAATGCGGGTTTTTTCAGTAAATTCTAAGTTTTTCAGTGCAAACTCACTCATATACAATGTACTACACTGTGCATTTCGTCTAATGCGGGTTTTTCAGTAAATTCTAAGGTTTTCAGTGCAACTCACTCATATACTATGTACTACACTGTGCATTTCGTCTAATGCGGGTTTTTCAGTAAATTGTAAGTTTTTCAGTGCAACTCACTCATATACTATGTACTACACTGTGCATTTCGTCTAATACGGGTTTTTCAGTAAATTCTAAGTTTTTCAGTGCAACTCACTCATATACAATGTACTACACTGTGCATATCGTCTAATGCGGGTTTTTCAGTAAATTCTAAGTTTTTCAGTGCAACTCACTCATATACAATGTACTACACTGTGCATTTCGTCTAATGCGGGTTTTTCAGTAAATTCTAAGTTTTTCAGTGCAACTCACTCATATACAATGTACTACACTGTGCATTTCGTCTAATGCGGGTTTCTCAGTAAATTCTAAGTTTTTCAGTGCAACTCACTCATATACAGTGTACTACACTGTGCATTTCGTCTAATGCGGGTTTTTCAGTAAATTCTAAGTTTTTCAGTGCAACTCACTCATATACAATGTACTACACTGTGCATTTCGTCTAATGCGGGTTTTTCAGTAAATTCTAAGTTTTTCAGTGCAACTCACTCATATACAACTTACTACACTGTGCATTTCGTCTAATGCGGGTTTTTCAGTAAATTCTAAGTTTTTCAGTGCAACTCACTCATATACAATGTACTACACTGTGCATTTCGTCTAATGCAGGTTTTTCAGTAAATTCTAAGTTTTTCAGTGCAACTCACTCATATACAATGTACTACACTGTGCATTTCGTCTAATGCGGGTTTTTCAGTAAATTCTAATTTTTTCAGTGCAACTCACTCATATACAATGTACTACACTGTGCATTTCGTCTAATGCGGGTTTTTCAGTAAATTCTAAGTTTTTCAGTGCAACTCACTCATATACAATGTACTACACTGTGCATTTCGTCTAATGCGGGTTTTTTCAGTAAATTCTAAGTTTTTCAGTGCAACTCACTCATATACAATTTACTACACTGTGCATTTCGTCTAATGCGGGTTTTTCAGTAAATTCTAAGTTTTTCAGTGCAACTCACTCATATACAATGTACTACACTGTGCATTTCGTCTAATGCGGGTTTTTCAGTAAATTTTAAGTTTTTTCAGTGCAACTCACTCATATACAATGTACTACACTGTGCATTTCGTCTAATGCGGGTTTTTCAGTAAATTCTAAGTTTTTCAGTGCAACTCACTCATATACAATGTACTACACTGTGCATTTCGTCTAATGCGGGTTTTTCAGTAAATTCTAAGTTTTTCAGTGCAACTCACTCATATACAATGTACTACACTGTGCATTTCGTCTAATGCGGGTTTTTCAGTAAATTCTAAGTTTTTCAGTGCAACTCACTCATATACAATGTACTACACTGTGCATTTCGTCTAATGCGGGTTTTTCAGTAAATTCTAAGTTTTTCAGTGCAACTCACTCATATACAATGTACTACACTGTGCATTTCGTCTAATGCGGGTTTTTCAGTAAATTCTAAGTTTTTCAGTGCAACTCACTCATATACAATGTACTACACTGTGCATATCGTCTAATGCGGGTTTTTCAGTAAATTCTAAGTTTTTCAGTGCAACTCACTCATATACAATGTACTACACTGTGCATTTCGTCTAATGCGGGTTTTTCAGTAAATTCTATGTTTTTCAGTGCAACTCACTCATATACAATGTACTACACTGTGCATTTCGTCTAATGCGGGTTTTTCAGTAAATTCTAAGTTTTTCAGTGCAACTCACTCATATACTATGTACTACACTGTGCATTTCGTCTAATGCGGGTTTTTCAGTAAATTCTAAGTTTTTCAGTGCAACTCACTCATATACTATGTACTACACTGTGCATTTCGTCTAATGCGGGTTTTTCAGTAAATTCTAAGTTTTTCAGTGCACTCACTCATATACTATGTACTACACTGTGCATTTCGTCTAATGCGGGTTTTTCAGTAAATTCTAAGATTTTCAGTGCAAGTCACTCATATACAATGTACTACACTGTGCATTTCGTCTAATGCGGGTTTTTCAGTAAATTCTAAGTTTTTCAGTGCAACTCACTCATATACAATGTACTACACTGTGCATTTCATCTAATGCGGGTTTTTCAGTAAATTCTAAGTTTTTCAGTGCAACTCACTCATATACAATGAACTACACTGTGCATTTCGTCTAATGCGGGTTTTTCAGTAAAATCTAAGTTTTTCAGTGCAACTCACTCATATACAATGTACTACACTGTGCATTTCGTCTAATGCAGGTTTCTCAGTAAATTCTAAGTTTTTCAGTGCAACTCACTCATGTACAGTGTACTACACTGTGCATTTCGTCTAATGCGGGTTTTTCAGTAAATTCTAAGTTTTTCAGTGCAACTCACTCATATACAATGTACTACACTGTGCATTTCGTATAATGCGGGTTTTTCAGTAAATTCTAAGTTTTTCAGTGCAACTCACTCATATACAATGTACTACACTGTGCATTTCATCTAATGCGGGTTTTTCAGTAAATTCTAAGTTTTTCAGTGCAACTCACTCATATACAATGTACTACACTGTGCATTTCGTCTAATGGTGGTTTTTCAGTAAATTCTATGTTTTTTCAGTGCAACTCACTCATATACAATGTACTACACTGTGCATTTCGTCTAATGCGGGTTTTTCAGTAAATTCTAAGTTTTTCAGTGCAACTCACTCATATACTATGTACTACACTGTGCATTTCGTCTAATGCGGGTTTTTCAGTAAATTCTAAGTTTTTCAGTGCAACTCACTCATATACAATGTACTACACTGTGCATATCGTCTAATGCGGGTTTTTCAGTAAATTCTAAGTTTTTCAGTGCAACTCACTCATATACAATGTACTACACTGTGCATTTCGTCTAATGCGGGTTTTTCAGTAAATTCTAAGTTTTTCAGTGCAACTCACTCATATACAATGTACTACACTGTGCATTTCGTCTAATGGTGGTTTTTCAGTAAATTCTAAGTTTTTCAGTGCAACTCACTCATATACAGTGTACTACACTGTGCATTTCGTCTAATGCGGGTTTTTCAGTAAATTCTAAGTTTTTCAGTGCAACTCACTCATATACAATGTACTACACTGTGCATTTCGTCTAATGCGGGTTTTTCAGTAAATTCTAATTTTTTCAGTGCAACTCACTCATATACAATGTACTACACTGTGCATTTCCTCTAATGCGGGTTTTTCAGTAAATTCTAAGTTTTTCAGTGCAACTCACTCATATACAATGTACTACACTGTGCATTTCGTCTAATGCGGGTTTTTAAGTAAATTCTAAGTTTTTTCAGTGCAACTCACTCATATACAATGTACTACACTGTGCATTTCGTCTAATGCGGGTTTTTCAGTAAATTCTAAGTTTTTCAGTGCAACTCACTCATATAAAATGTACTACACTGTGCATTTCGTCTAATGCGGGTTTTTCAGTAAATTCTAAGTTTTTCAGTGCAACTCACTCATATACAATGTACTACACTGTGCATATCGTCTAATGCGGGTTTTTCAGTAAATTCTAAGTTTTTCAGTGCAACTCACTCATATACAATGTACTACACTGTGCATTTCGTCTAATGCGGGTTTTTCAGTAAATTCTAAGTTTTTCAGTGCAACTCACTCATATACAATGTACTACACTGTGCATTTCGTCTAATGCGGGTTTCTCAGTAAATTCTAAGTTTTTCAGTGCAACTCACTCATATACAATGTACTACACTGTGCATTTCGTCTAATGCGGGTTTTTCAGTAAATTCTAAGTTTTTCAGTGCAACTCACTCATATACAATGTACTACTCTGTGCATTTCGTCTAATGCGGGTTTTTCAGTAAATTCTAAGTTTTTCAGTGCAACTCACTCATATACTATGTACTACACTGTGCATTTCGTCTAATGCGGGTTTTTCAGTAAATTCTAAGTTTTTCAGTGCAACTCACTCATATACAATGTACTCACTGTGCATTTCGTCTAATGCGGGTTTTTCAGTAAATTCTAAGTTTTTCAGTGCAACTCACTCATATACAATGTACTAAACTGTGCATTTCGTCTAATGCGGGTTTTTCAGTAAATTCTAAGTTTTTCAGTGCAACTCACTCATATACAATGTACTACACTGTGCATTTCGTCTAATGATGGTTTTTCAGTAAATTCTAAGTTTTTCAGTGCAACTCACTCATATACAATGTACTACACTGTGCATTTCGTCTAATGCGGGTTTTTCAGTAAATTCTAAGTTCTTCAGTGCAACTCACTCATATACAATGTACTACACTGTGCATTTCGTCTAATGCGGGTTTTTCAGTAAATTCTAAGTTTTTCAGTGCAACTCACTCATATACAATGTACTACACTGTGCATTTCGTCTAATGCGGGTTTTTCAGTAAATTCTAAGTTTTTCAGTGCAACTCACTCATGTACAATGTACTACACTGTGCATTTCGTCTAATGCGGGTTTTTTCAGTAATTTCTAAGTTTTTCAGTGCAACTCACTCATATACAATGTACTACACTGTGCATTTCGTCTAATGCGGGTTTTTCAGTAAATTCTAAGTTTTTCAGTGCAACTCACTCTTATACAATGTACTACACTGTGCATTTCGTCTAATGCGGGTTTTTCAGTAAATTCTAAGTTTTTCAGTGCAACTCACTCATATAAAATGTACTACACTGTGCATTTCGTCTAATGCGGGTTTTTCAGTAAATTCTAAGTTTTTCAGTGCAACTCACTCATATAAAATGTACTACACTGTGCATTTCGTCTAATGCGGGTTTTTCAGTAAATTCTAAGTTTTTTCAGTGCAACTCACTCATATACAATGTACTACACTGTGCATTTCGTCTAATGCGGGTTTCTCAGTAAATTCTAAGTTTTTCAGTGCAACTCACTCATATACAATGTACTACACTGTGCATTTCGTCTAATGCGGGTTTTTCAGTAAATTCTAAGTTTTTCAGTGCAACTCACTCATATACAATGTACTACTCTGTGCATTTCGTCTAATGCGGGTTTTTCAGTAAATTCTAAGTTTTTCAGTGCAACTCACTCATATACTATGTACTACACTGTGCATTTCGTCTAATGCGGGTTTTTCAGTAAATTCTAAGTTTTTCAGTGCAACTCACTCATATACAATGTACTCACTGTGCATTTCGTCTAATGCGGGTTTTTCAGTAAATTCTAAGTTTTTCAGTGCAACTCACTCATATACAATGTACTAAACTGTGCATTTCGTCTAATGCGGGTTTTTCAGTAAATTCTAAGTTTTTCAGTGCAACTCACTCATATACAATGTACTACACTGTGCATTTCGTCTAATGATGGTTTTTCAGTAAATTCTAAGTTTTTCAGTGCAACTCACTCATATACAATGTACTACACTGTGCATTTCGTCTAATGCGGGTTTTTCAGTAAATTCTAAGTTCTTCAGTGCAACTCACTCATATACAATGTACTACACTGTGCATTTCGTCTAATGCGGGTTTTTCAGTAAATTCTAAGTTTTTCAGTGCAACTCACTCATATACAATGTACTACACTGTGCATTTCGTCTAATGCGGGTTTTTTCAGTAAATTCTAAGTTTTTTCAGTGCAACTCACTCATGTACAATGTACTACACTGTGCATTTCGTCTAATGCGGGTTTTTCAGTAATTTCTAAGTTTTTCAGTGCAACTCACTCATATACAATGTACTACACTGTGCATTTCGTCTAATGCGGGTTTTTCAGTAAATTCTAAGTTTTTTCAGTGCAACTCACTCTTATACAATGTACTACACTGTGCATTTCGTCTAATGCGGGTTTTTCAGTAAATTCTAAGTTTTTTCAGTGCAACTCACTCATATACAATGTACTACACTGTGCATTTCGTCTAATGCGGGTTTTTCAGTAAATTCTAAGTTTTTCAGTGCAACTCACTCATATAAAATGTACTACACTGTGCATTTCGTCTAATGCGGGTTTTTCAGTAAATTCTAAGTTTTTCAGTGCAACTCACTCATATACAATGTACTACACTGTGCATATCGTCTAATGCGGGTTTTTCAGTAAATTCTAAGTTTTTCAGTGCAACTCACTCATATACAATGTACTACACTGTGCATTTCGTCTAATGCGGGTTTTTCAGTAAATTCTAAGTTTTTCAGTGCAACTCACTCATATACAATGTACTACACTGTGCATTTCGTCTAATGGTGGTTTTTCAGTAAATTCTAAGTTTTTCAGTGCAACTCACTCATATACAGTGTACTACACTGTGCATTTCGTCTAATGCGGGTTTTTCAGTAAATTCTAAGTTTTTCAGTGCAACTCACTCATATACAATGTACTACACTGTGCATTTCCTCTAATGCGGGTTTTTCAGTAAATTCTAATTTTTTCAGTGCAAATCACTCATATACAATGTACTACACTGTGCATTTCGTCTAATGCGGGTTTTTCAGTAAATTCTAAGTTTTTCAGTGCAACTCACTCATATACAATGTACTACACTGTGCATTTCGTCTAATGCGGGTTTTTTCAGTAAATTCTAAGTTTTTCAGTGCAACTCGCTCATATACAATGTACTACACTGTGCATTTCGTCTAATGCGGGTTTTTCAGTAAATTCTAAGTTTTTCAGTGCAACTCACTCATATAAAATGTACTACACTGTGCATTTCGTCTAATGCGGGTTTTTCAGTAAATTCTAAGTTTTTCAGTGCAACTCACTCATATACAATGTACTACACTGTGCATATCGTCTAATGCGGGTTTTTCAGTAAATTCTAAGTTTTTCAGTGCAACTCACTCATATACAATGTACTACACTGTGCATTTCGTCTAATGCGGGTTTTTCAGTAAATTCTAAGTTTTTCAGTGCAACTCACTCATATACAATGTACTACACTGTGCATTTCGTCTAATGCGGGTTTCTCAGTAAATTCTAAGTTTTTTCAGTGCAACTCACTCATATACAATGTACTACACTGTGCATTTCGTCTAATGCGGGTTTTTTCAGTAAATTCTAAGTTTTTCAGTGCAACTCACTCATATACAATGTACTACACTGTGCATTTCGTCTAATGCGGGTTTTTCAGTAAATTCTAAGTTTTTCAGTGCAACTCACTCATATACTATTTACTACACTGTGCATTTCGTCTAATGCGGGTTTTTCAGTAAATTCTAAGTTTTTCAGTGCAACTCACTCATATACAATGTACTACACTGTGCATTTCGTCTAATGCGGGTTTTTCAGTAAATTCTAAGTTTTTCAGTGCAACTCACTCATATACAATGTACTACACTGTGCATTTCGTCTAATGGTGGTTTTTCAGTAAATTCTAAGTTTTTCAGTGCAACTCACTCATATACAATGTACTACACTGTGCATTTCGTCTAATGCGGGTTTTTCAGTAAATTCTAAGTTCTTCAGTGCAACTCACTCATATACAATGTACTACACTGTGCATTTCGTCTAATGCGGGTTTTTCAGTAAATTCTAAGTTTTTCAGTGCAACTCACTCATATACAATGTACTACACTGTGCATTTCGTCTAATGCGGGTTTTTCAGTAAATTCTAAGTTTTTCAGTGCAACTCACTCATGTACAATGTACTACATTGTGCATTTCGTCTAATGCGGGTTTTTCAGTAAATTCTAATTTTTTCAGTGCAACTCACTCATATACAATGTACTACACTGTGCATTTCCTCTAATGCGGGTTTTTCAGTAAATTCTAAGTTTTTCAGTGCAACTGACTCATATACAATGTACTACACTGTGCATTTCGTCTAATGCGTGTTTTCAGTAAATTCTAATTTTTTCAGTGCAACTCACTCATATACAATGTACTACACTGTGCATTTCGTCTAATGCGGGTTTTTCAGTAAATTCTAATTTTTTCAGTGCAACTCACTCATATACAATGTACTACACTGTGCATTTCGTCTAATGCGGGTTTTTCAGTAAATTCTAAGTTTTTCAGTGCAACTCACTCATATACTATGTACTACACTGTGCATTTCGTCTAATGCGGGTTTTTCAGTAAATTCTAAGTTTTTCAGTGCAACTCACTCATATACTATGTACTACACTGTGCATTTCGTCTAATGCGGGTTTTTCAGTAAATTCTAAGTTTTTCAGTGCAACTCACTCATATACAATGTACTACACTGTGCATTTCGTCTAATGCGGGTTTTTCAGTAAATTCTAAGTTCTTCAGTGCAACTCACTCATATACTATGTACTACACTGTGCATTTCGTCTAATGCTGGTTTTTCAGTAAATTCTAAGTTTTTCAGTGCAACTCACTCATATACTATGTACTACACTGTGCATTTCGTCTAATGCGGGTTTTGCAGTAAATTCTAAATTTTTCAGTGCAACTCACTCATATACAATGTACTACACTGTGCATTTCGTCTAATGCGGGTTTTCAGTAAATTCTAAGTTTTTCAGTGCAACTCACTCATATACAATGTACTACACTGTGCATTTCGTCTAATGCGGGTTTTTCAGTAAATTCTAAGTTTTTCAGTGCAACTCACTCATATACAATGTACTACACTGTGCATTTCGTCTAATGCGGGTTTTTCAGTAAATTCTAAGTTTTTCAGTGCAACTCACTCATATACAATGTACTACACTGTGCATTTCGTCTAATGCGGGTTTTTCAGTAAATTCTAAGTTTTTCAGTGCAACTCACTCATATACAATGTACTACACTGTGCATTTCGTCTAATGCGGGTTTCTCAGTAAATTCTAAGTTTTTCAGTGCAACTCACTCATATACAATGTACTACACTGTGCATTTCGTCTAATGCGGGTTTTTCAGTAAATTCTAAGTTTTTCAGTGCAACTCACTCATATACAATGTACTACACTGTGCATTTCGTCTAATGCGGGTTTTTCAGTAAATTCTAAGTTTTCAGTGCAACTCACTCATATACTATGTAATACACTGTGCATTTCGTCTAATGCGGATTTTTCAGTAAATTCTAAGTTTTTCAGTGCAACTAACTCATATACAATGTACTACACTGTGCATTTCGTCTAATGCGGGTTTTTCAGTAAATTCTAAGTTTTTCAGTGCAACTCACTCATATACAATGTACTAAACTGTGCATTTCGTCTAATGCGGGTTTTTCAGTAAATTCTAAGTTTTTCAGTGCAACTCACTCATATACAATGTACTACACTGTGCATTTCATCTAATGGTGGTTTTTCAGTAAATTCTAAGTTTTTCAGTGCAACTCACTCATATACAATGTACTACACTGTGCATTTCGTCTAATGCGGGTTTTTCAGTAAATTCTAATTTTTTCAGTGCAACTCACTCATATACAATGTACTACACTGTGCATTTCCTCTAATGCGGGTTTTTCAGTAAATTCTAAGTTTTTCAGTGCAACTCACTCATATACAATGTACTACACTGTGCATTTCGTCTAATGCGTGTTTTTCAGTAAATTCTAATTTTTTCAGTGCAACTCACTCATATACAATGTACTACACTGTGCATTTCGTCTAATGCGGGTTTTTCAGTAAATTCTAAGTTTTTCAGTGCAACTCACTCATATACAATGTACTACACTGTGCATTTCGTCTAATGCGGGTTTTTCTGTAAATTCTAAGTTTTTCAGTGCAACTCACTCATATACTATGTACTACACTGTGCATTTCGTCTAATGCGGGTTTTTCAGTAAATTCTAAGTTTTTCAGTGCAACTCACTCATATACTATGTACTACACTGTGCATTTCGTCTAATGCGGGTTTTTCAGTAAATTCTAAGTTTTTCAGTGCAACTCACTCATATACAATGTACTACACTGTGCATTTCGTCTAATGCGGGTTTTTCAGTAAATTCTAATTTTTTCAGTGCAACTCACTCATATACAATGTACTACACTGTGCATTTCGTCTAATGCGGGTTTTTCAGTAAATTCTAAGTTTTTCAGTGCAACTCACTCATATACTATGTACTACACTGTGCATTTCGTCTAATGCGGGTTTTTCAGTAAATTCTAAGTTTTTCAGTGCAACTCACTCATATACTATGTACTACACTGTGCATTTCGTCTAATGCGGGTTTTTCAGTAAATTCTAAGTTTTTCAGTGCAACTCACTCATATACAATGTACTACACTGTGCATTTCGTCTAATGCGGGTTTTTCAGTAAATTCTAAGTTCTTCAGTGCAACTCACTCATATACTATGTACTACACTGTGCATTTCGTCTAATGCGGGTTTTTCAGTAAATTCTAAGTTTTTCAGTGCAACTCACTCATATACTATGTACTACACTGTGCATTTCGTCTAATGCGGGTTTTGCAGTAAATTCTAAATTTTTCAGTGCAACTCACTCATATACAATGTACTACACTGTGCATTTCGTCTAATGCGGGTTTTTCAGTAAATTCTAAGTTTTTCAGTGCAACTCACTCATATACAATGTACTACACTGTGCATTTCATCTAATGCGGGTTTTTCAGTAAATTCTAAGTTTTTCAGTGCAACTCACTCATATACAATGTACTACACTGTGCATTTCGTCTAATGCGGGTTTTTCAGTAAATTCTAAGTTTTTCAGTGCAACTCACTCATATACAATGTACTACACTGTGCATTTCGTCTAATGCGGGTTTTTCAGTAAATTCTAAGTTTTTCAGTGCAACTCACTCATATACAATGTACTACACTGTGCATTTCGTCTAATGCGGGTTTTTCAGTAAATTCTAAGTTCTTCAGTGCAACTCACTCATATACTATGTACTACACTGTGCATTTCGTCTAATGCGGGTTTTTCAGTAAATTCTAAGTTTTTCAGTGCAACTCACTCATATACAATGTACTACACTGTGCATTTCGTCTAATGCGGGTTTTTCAGTAAATTCTAAGTTTTTCAGTGCAACTCACTCATATACAATGTACTACACTGTGCATTTCGTCTAATGCGGGTATTTCAGTAAATTCTAAGTTTTTCAGTGCAACTCACTCATATACAATGTACTACACTGTGCATTTCGTCTAATGCGGCTTTTTCAGTAAATTCTAAGTTTTTCAGTGCAACTCACTCATATACAATGTACTACACTGTGCATTTCGTCTAATGCGGGTTTTTCAGTAAATTCTAAGTTTTTCAGTGCAACTCACTCATATACAATGTACTACACTGTGCATTTCGTCTAATGCGGGTTTTTCAGTAAATTCTAAGTTTTTCAGTGCAACTCACTCATATACTATGTACTACACTGTGCATTTCGTCTAATGCGGGTTTTTCAGTAAATTCTAAGTTTTTCAGTGCAACTCACTCATATACTATGTACTACACTGTGCATTTCGTCTAATGCGGGTTTTTCAGTAAATTCTAAGTTTTTCAGTGCAACTCACTCATATACAATGTACTACACTGTGCATTTCGTCTAATGGTGGTTTTTCAGTAAATTCTATGTTTTTCAGTGCAACTCACTCATATACAATGTACTACACAGTGCTTTTCGTCTAATGCGGGTTTTTCAGTAAATTCTAAGTTTTTCAGTGTAACTCACTCATATACAATGTAATACACTGTGCATTTCGTCTAATGCGGGTTTTTCACTAAATTCTAAGTTTTTCAGTGCAACTCACTCATATACAATGTACTACACTGTGCATATCGTCTAATGCGGGTTTTTCAGTAAATTATAAGTTTTTCAGTGCAACTCACTCATATACAATGTACTACACTGTGCATTTCGTCTAATGCGGGTTTTTCAGTAAATTCTAAGTTTTTCAGTGCAACTCACTCATATACAATGTACTACACTGTGCATTTCGTCTAATGCGGGTTTTTCAGTAAATTCTAAGTTTTTCAGTGCAACTCACTCATATACTATGTACTACACTGTGCATTTCGTCTAATGCGGGTTTTTCAGTAAATTCTAAGTTTTTCAGTGCAACTCACTCATATACTATGTACTACACTGTGCATTTCGTCTAATGCGGGTTTTTCAGTAAATTCTAAGTTTTTCAGTGCAACTCACTCATATACAATGTACTACACTGTGCATTTCGTCTAATGGTGGTTTTTCAGTAAATTCTAAGTTTTTCAGTGCAACTCACTCATATACAATGTACTAAACTGTGCTTTTCGTCTAATGCGGGTTTTTCAGTAAATTCTAAGTTTTTCAGTGCAACTCACTCATATACAATGTACTACACTGTGCATTTCGTCTAATGCGGGTTTTTCAGTAAATTCTAAGTTTTTCAGTGCAACTCACTCATATACAATGTACTACACTGTGCATATCGTCTAATGCGGGTTTTTCAGTAAATTCTAAGTTTTTCAGTGCAACTCACTCATATACAATGTACTACACTGTGCATTTCGTCTAATGCGGGTTTTTCAGTAAATTCTAAGTTTTTCAGTGCAACTCACTCATATACAATGTACTACACTGTGCATTTCGTCTAATGCAGGTTTCTCAGTAAATTCTAAGTTTTTCAGTGCAACTCACTCATATACAGTGTACTACACTGTGCATTTCATCTAATGCAGGTTTTTCAGTAAATTCTAAGTTTTTCAGTGCAACTCACTCATATACTTTGTACTACACTGTGCATTTCGTATAATGCGGGTTTTTCAGTAAATTCTAATTTTTTCAGTGCAACTCACTCATATACAATGTACTACACTGTGCATTTCGTCTAATGCGGGTTTTTCAGTAAATTCTAAGTTTTTCAGTGCAACTCACTCATATACAATGTACTACACTGTGCATTTCGTCTAATGCGTGTTTTTCAGTAAATTCTAATTTTTTCAGTGCAACTCACTTATATACAATGTACTACACTGTGCATTTCGTCTAATGCGGGTTTTTCAGTAAATTCTAATTTTTTCAGTGCAACTCACTCATATACAATGTACTACACTGTGCATTTCGTCTAATGCGGGTTTTTCAGTAAATTCTAAGTTTTTCAGTGCAACTCACTCATATACTATGTACTACACTGTGCATTTCGTCTAATGCGGGTTTTTCAGTAAATTCTAAGTTTTTCAGTGCAACTCACTCATATACTATGTACTACACTGTGCATTTCCTCTAATGCGGGTTTTTCAGTAAATTCTAAGTTTTTCAGTGCAACTCACTCATATACAATGTACTACACTGTGCATTTCGTCTAATGCGGGTTTTTCAGTAAATTCTAAGTTCTTCAGTGCAACTCACTCATATACTATGTACTACACTGTGCATTTCGTCTAATGCGGGTTTTTCAGTAAATTCTAAGTTTTTCAGTGCAACTCACTCATATACTATGTACTACACTGTGCATTTCGTCTAATGCGGGTTTTTCAGTAAATTCTAAGTTTTTCAGTGCAACTCACTCATATACAATGTACTACACTGTGCATTTCGTCTAATGCGGGTTTTTCAGTAAATTCTAAGTTTTTCAGTGCAACTCACTCATATACAATGTACTACACTGTGCATTTCGTCTAATGCGGGTTTTTCAGTAAATTCTAAGTTTTTCAGTGCAACTCACTCATATACAATGTACTACACTGTGCATTTCGTCTAATGCGGGTTTTTCAGTAAATTCTAAGTTTTTCAGTGCAACTCACTCATATACAATGTACTACACTGTGCATTTCGTCTAATGCGGGTTTTTCAGTAAATTCTAAGTTTTTCAGTGCAACTCACTCATATACAATGTACTACACTGTGCATTTCGTCTAATGCGGGTTTTTCAGTAAATTCTAAGTTCTTCAGTGCAACTCACTCATATACTATGTACTACACTGTGCATTTCGTCTAATGCGGGTTTTTCAGTAAATTCTAAGTTTTTCAGTGCAACTCACTCATATACAATGTACTACACTGTGCATTTCGTCTAATGCGGGTTTTTCAGTAAATTCTAAGTTTTTCAGTGCAACTCACTCATATACAATGTACTACACTGTGCATTTCGTCTAATGCGGGTATTTCAGTAAATTCTAAGTTTTTCAGTGCAACTCACTCATATACAATGTACTACACTGTGCATTTCGTCTAATGCGGGTTTTTCAGTAAATTCTAAGTTTTTCAGTGCAACTCACTCATATACAATGTACTACACTGTGCATTTCGTCTAATGCGGGTTTTTCAGTAAATTCTAAGTTTTTCAGTGCAACTCACTCATATACAATGTACTACACTGTGCATTTCGTCTAATGCGGGTTTTTCAGTAAATTCTAAGTTTTTCAGTGCAACTCACTCATATACTATGTACTACACTGTGCATTTCGTCTAATGCGGGTTTTTCAGTAAATTCTAAGTTTTTCAGTGCAACTCACTCATATACTATGTACTACACTGTGCATTTCGTCTAATGCGGGTTTTTCAGTAAATTCTAAGTTTTTCAGTGCAACTCACTCATATACAATGTACTACACTGTGCATTTCGTCTAATGGTGGTTTTTCAGTAAATTCTATGTTTTTCAGTGCAACTCACTCATATACAATGTACTACACAGTGCTTTTCGTCTAATGCGGGTTTTTCAGTAAATTCTAAGTTTTTCAGTGTAACTCACTCATATACAATGTACTACACTGTGCATTTCGTCTAATGCGGGTTTTTCAGTAAATTCTAAGTTTTTCAGTGCAACTCACTCATATACAATGTACTACACTGTGCATATCGTCTAATGCGGGTTTTTCAGTAAATTATAAGTTTTTCAGTGCAACTCACTCATATACAATGTACTACACTGTGCATTTCGTCTAATGCGGGTTTTTCAGTAAATTCTAAGTTTTTCAGTGCAACTCACTCATATACAATGTACTACACTGTGCATTTCGTCTAATGCGGGTTTTTCAGTAAATTCTAAGTTTTTCAGTGCAACTCACTCATATACTATGTACTACACTGTGCATTTCGTCTAATGCGGGTTTTTCAGTAAATTCTAAGTTTTTCAGTGCAACTCACTCATATACTATGTACTACACTGTGCATTTCGTCTAATGCGGGTTTTTCAGTAAATTCTAAGTTTTTCAGTGCAACTCACTCATATACAATGTACTACACTGTGCATTTCGTCTAATGGTGGTTTTTCAGTAAATTCTAAGTTTTTCAGTGCAACTCACTCATATACAATGTACTACACTGTGCTTTTCGTCTAATGCGGGTTTTTCAGTAAATTCTAAGTTTTTCAGTGCAACTCACTCATATACAATGTACTACACTGTGCATTTCGTCTAATGCGGGTTTTTCAGTAAATTCTAAGTTTTTCAGTGCAACTCACTCATATACAATGTACTACACTGTGCATTTCGTCTAATGCGGGTTTTTCAGTAAATTCTAAGTTTTTCAGTGCAACTCACTCATATACAATGTACTACACTGTGCATTTCGTCTAATGCGGGTTTCTCAGTAAATTCTAAGTTTTTCAGTGCAACTCACTCATATACAGTGTACTACACTGTGCATTTCATCTAATGCGGGTTTTTCAGTAAATTCTAAGTTTTTCAGTGCAACTCACTCATATACTTTGTACTACACTGTGCATTTCGTAAAATGCGGGTTTTTCAGTAAATTCTAAGTTTTTCAGTGCAACTCACTCATATACAATGTACTACACTGTGCATTTCGTCTAATGCGGGTTTTTCAGTAAATTCTAAGTTTTTCAGTGCAACTCACTCATGTACAATGTACTACACTGTGCATTTTGTCTAATGCGGGTTTTTCAGTAAATTCTAAGTTTTTCAGTGCAACTCACTCATATACAATGTACTACACTGTGCATTTCGTCTAATGCGGGTTTTGAGTAAATTCTAAGTTTTTCAGTGCAACTCACTCATATACAATGTACTACACTGTGCATTTCGTCTAATGCGGGTTTTTCAGTAAATTCTAAGTTTTTCAGTGCAACTCACTCATATACAATGTACTACACTGTGCATTTCGTCTAATGAGGGTTTTTCAGTAAATTCTAAGTTTTTCAGTGCAACTCACTCATATACAATGTACTACACTGTGCATTTCGTCTAATGCGGGTTTTTCAGTAAATTCTAAGTTTTTCAGTGCAACTCACTCATATACAATGTACTACAGTGTGCATTTTGTCTAATGCGGGTTTTTCAGTAAATTCTAAGTTTTTCAGTGCAACTCACTCATATACAATGTACTACACTGTGCATTTCGTCTAATGCGGGTTTTTCAGTAAATTCTAAGTTTTTCAGTGCAACTCACTCATATACAATGTACTACAGTGTGCATTTCGTCTAATGCAGGTTTTTCAGTAAATTCTAAGTTTTTCAGTGCAACTCACTCATATACAATGTACTACACTGTTCATTTCGTTTAATGCGGGTTTTTCAGTAAATTCTAAGTTTTTCAGTGCAACTCACTCATATACAATGTACTACACTGTGCATTTCGTCTAATGCGAGTTTTCAGTAAATTCTAAGTTTTTCAGTGCAACTCACTCATATACAATGTACTACACTGTGCATTTCGTCTAATGCGGGTTTTTCAGTAAATTCTAAGTTTTTCAGTGCAACTCACTCATATACAATGTACTACACTGTGCATATCGTCTAATGCGGGTTTTTCAGTAAATTATAAGTTTTTCAGTGCAACTCACTCATATACAATGTACTACACTGTGCATTTCGTCTAATGCGGGTTTTTCAGTAAATTCTAAGTTTTTCAGTGCAACTCACTCATATACAATGTACTACACTGTGCATATCGTCTAATGCGGGTTTTTCAGTAAATTATAAGTTTTTCAGTGCAACTCACTCATATACAATGTACTACACTGTGCATTTCGTCTAATGCGGGTTTTTCAGTAAATTCTAAGTTTTTCAGTGCAACTCACTCATATACAATGTACTACACTGTGCATTTCGTCTAATGCGGGTTTTTCAGTAAATTCTAAGTTTTTCAGTGCAACTCACTCATATACTATGTACTACACTGTGCATTTCGTCTAATGCGGGTTTTTCAGTAAATTCTAAGTTTTTCAGTGCAACTCACTCATATACTATGTACTACACTGTGCATTTCGTCTAATGCGGGTTTTTCAGTAAATTCTAAGTTTTTCAGTGCAACTCACTCATATACAATGTACTACACTGTGCATTTCGTCTAATGCGGGTTTTTCAGTAAATTCTAAGTTTTTCAGTGCAACTCACTCATATACAATGTACTACACTGTGCATTTCGTCTAATGCAGGTTTCTCAGTAAATTCTAAGTTTTTCAGTGCAACTCACTCATATACAGTGTACTACACTGTGCATTTCATCTAATGCAGGTTTTTCAGTAAATTCTAAGTTTTTCAGTGCAACTCACTCATATACTTTGTACTACACTGTGCATTTCGTATAATGCGGGTTTTTCAGTAAATTCTAATTTTTTCAGTGCAACTCACTCATATACAATGTACTACACTGTGCATTTCGTCTAATGCGGGTTTTTCAGTAAATTCTAATTTTTTCAGTGCAACTCACTCATATACAATGTACTACACTGTGCATTTCGTCTAATGCGGGTTTTTCAGTAAATTCTAAGTTTTTCAGTGCAACTCACTCATATACAATGTACTACACTGTGCATTTCGTCTAATGCGTGTTTTTCAGTAAATTCTAATTTTTTCAGTGCAACTCACTTATATACAATGTACTACACTGTGCATTTCGTCTAATGCGGGTTTTTCAGTAAATTCTAATTTTTTCAGTGCAACTCACTCATATACAATGTACTACACTGTGCATTTCGTCTAATGCGGGTTTTTCAGTAAATTCTAAGTTTTTCAGTGCAACTCACTCATATACTATGTACTACACTGTGCATTTCGTCTAATGCGGGTTTTTCAGTAAATTCTAAGTTTTTCAGTGCAACTCACTCATATACTATGTACTACACTGTGCATTTCGTCTAATGCGGGTTTTTCAGTAAATTCTAAGTTTTTCAGTGCAACTCACTCATATACAATGTACTACACTGTGCATTTCGTCTAATGCGGGTTTTTCAGTAAATTCTAAGTTCTTCAGTGCAACTCACTCATATACTATGTACTACACTGTGCATTTAGTCTAATGCGGGTTTTTCAGTAAATTCTAAGTTTTTCAGTGCAACTCACTCATATACTATGTACTACACTGTGCATTTCGTCTAATGCGGGTTTTGCAGTAAATTCTAAATTTTTCAGTGCAACTCACTCATATACAATGTACTACACTGTGCATTTCGTCTAATGCGGGTTTTTCAGTAAATTCTAAGTTTTTCAGTGCAACTCACTCATATACAATGTACTACACTGTGCATTTCGTCTAATGCGGGTTTTTCAGTAAATTCTAAGTTTTTCAGTGCAACTCACTCATATACAATGTACTACACTGTGCATTTCGTCTAATGCGGGTTTTTCAGTAAATTCTAAGTTTTTCAGTGCAACTCACTCATATACAATGTACTACACTGTGCATTTCGTCTAATGCGGGTTTTTCAGTAAATTCTAAGTTTTTCAGTGCAACTCACTCATATACAATGTACTACACTGTGCATTTCGTCTAATGCGGGTTTTTCAGTAAATTCTAAGTTCTTCAGTGCAACTCACTCATATACTATGTACTACACTGTGCATTTCGTCTAATGCGGGTTTTTCAGTAAATTCTAAGTTTTTCAGTGCAACTCACTCATATACAATGTACTACACTGTGCATTTCGTCTAATGCGGGTTTTTCAGTAAATTCTAAGTTTTTCAGTGCAACTCACTCATATACAATGTACTACACTGTGCATTTCGTCTAATGCGGGTTTTTCAGTAAATTCTAAGTTTTTCAGTGCAACTCACTCATATACAATGTACTACACTGTGGATTTCGTCTAATGCGGCTTTTTCAGTAAATTCTAAGTTTTTCAGTGCAACTCACTCATATACAATGTACTACACTGTGCATTTCGTCTAATGCGGGTTTTTCAGTAAATTCTAAGTTTTTCAGTGCAACTCACTCATATACAATGTACTACACTGTGCATTTCGTCTAATGCGGGTTTTTCAGTAAATTCTAAGTTTTTCAGTGCAACTCACTCATATACTATGTACTACACTGTGCATTTCGTCTAATGCGGGTTTTTCAGTAAATTCTAAGTTTTTCAGTGCAACTCACTCATATACTATGTACTACACTGTGCATTTCGTCTAATGCGGGTTTTTCAGTAAATTCTAAGTTTTTCAGTGCAACTCACTCATATACAATGTACTACACTGTGCATTTCGTCTAATGGTGGTTTTTCAGTAAATTCTATGTTTTTCAGTGCAACTCACTCATATACAATGTACTACACAGTGCTTTTTGTCTAATGCGGGTTTTTCAGTAAATTCTAAGTTTTTCAGTGTAACTCACTCATATACAATGTACTACACTGTGCATTTCGTCTAATGCGGGTTTTTCAGTAAATTCTAAGTTTTTCAGTGCAACTCACTCATATACAATGTACTACACTGTGCATATCGTCTAATGCGGGTTTTTCAGTAAATTATAAGTTTTTCAGTGCAACTCACTCATATACAATGTACTACACTGTGCATTTCGTCTAATGCGGGTTTTTCAGTAAATTCTAAGTTTTTCAGTGCAACTCACTCATATACAATGTACTACACTGTGCATTTCGTCTAATGCGGGTTTTTCAGTAAATTCTAAGTTTTTCAGTGCAACTCACTCATATACTATGTACTACACTGTGCATTTCGTCTAATGCGGGTTTTTCAGTAAATTCTAAGTTTTTCAGTGCAACTCACTCATATACTATGTACTACACTGTGCATTTCGTCTAATGCGGGTTTTTCAGTAAATTCTAAGTTTTTCAGTGCAACTCACTCATATACAATGTACTACACTGTGCATTTCGTCTAATGGTGGTTTTTCAGTAAATTCTAAGTTTTTCAGTGCAACTCACTCATATACAATGTACTACACTGTGCATTTCGTCTAATGCGGGTTTTTCAGTAAATTCTAAGTTTTTCAGTGCAACTCACTCATATACAATGTACTACACTGTGCATATCGTCTAATGCGGGTTTTTCAGTAAATTCTAAGTTTTTCAGTGCAACTCACTCATATACAATGTACTACACTGTGCATTTCGTCTAATGCGGGTTTTTCAGTAAATTCTAAGTTTTTCAGTGCAACTCACTCATATACAATGTACTACACTGTGCATTTCGTCTAATGCAGGTTTCTCAGTAAATTCTAAGTTTTTCAGTGCAACTCACTCATATACAGTGTACTACACTGTGCATTTCATCTAATGCAGGTTTTTCAGTAAATTCTAAGTTTTTCAGTGCAACTCACTCATATACTTTGTACTACACTGTGCATTTCGTATAATGCGGGTTTTTCAGTAAATTCTAATTTTTTCAGTGCAACTCACTCATATACAATGTACTACACTGTGCATTTCGTCTAATGCGGGTTTTTCAGTAAATTCTAATTTTTTCAGTGCAACTCACTCATATACAATGTACTACACTGTGCATTTCGTCTAATGCGGGTTTTTCAGTAAATTCTAAGTTTTTCAGTGCAACTCACTCATATACAATGTACTACACTGTGCATTTCGTCTAATGCGTGTTTTTCAGTAAATTCTAATTTTTTCAGTGCAACTCACTTATATACAATGTACTACACTGTGCATTTCGTCTAATGCGGGTTTTTCAGTAAATTCTAATTTTTTCAGTGCAACTCACTCATATACAATGTACTACACTGTGCATTTCGTCTAATGCGGGTTTTTCAGTAAATTCTAAGTTTTTCAGTGCAACTCACTCATATACTATGTACTACACTGTGCATTTCGTCTAATGCGGGTTTTTCAGTAAATTCTAAGTTTTTCAGTGCAACTCACTCATATACTATGTACTACACTGTGCATTTCGTCTAATGCGGGTTTTTCAGTAAATTCTAAGTTTTTCAGTGCAACTCACTCATATACAATGTACTACACTGTGCATTTCGTCTAATGCGGGTTTTTCAGTAAATTCTAAGTTCTTCAGTGCAACTCACTCATATACTATGTACTACACTGTGCATTTAGTCTAATGCGGGTTTTTCAGTAAATTCTAAGTTTTTCAGTGCAACTCACTCATATACTATGTACTACACTGTGCATTTCGTCTAATGCGGGTTTTGCAGTAAATTCTAAATTTTTCAGTGCAACTCACTCATATACAATGTACTACACTGTGCATTTCGTCTAATGCGGGTTTTTCAGTAAATTCTAAGTTTTTCAGTGCAACTCACTCATATACAATGTACTACACTGTGCATTTCGTCTAATGCGGGTTTTTCAGTAAATTCTAAGTTTTTCAGTGCAACTCACTCATATACAATGTACTACACTGTGCATTTCGTCTAATGCGGGTTTTTCAGTAAATTCTAAGTTTTTCAGTGCAACTCACTCATATACAATGTACTACACTGTGCATTTCGTCTAATGCGGGTTTTTCAGTAAATTCTAAGTTTTTCAGTGCAACTCACTCATATACAATGTACTACACTGTGCATTTCGTCTAATGCGGGTTTTTCAGTAAATTCTAAGTTCTTCAGTGCAACTCACTCATATACTATGTACTACACTGTGCATTTCGTCTAATGCGGGTTTTTCAGTAAATTCTAAGTTTTTCAGTGCAACTCACTCATATACAATGTACTACACTGTGCATTTCGTCTAATGCGGGTTTTTCAGTAAATTCTAAGTTTTTCAGTGCAACTCACTCATATACAATGTACTACACTGTGCATTTCGTCTAATGCGGGTTTTTCAGTAAATTCTAATTTTTTCAGTGCAACTCACTCATATACAATGTACTACACTGTGCATTTCGTCTAATGCGGGTTTTTCAGTAAATTCTAAGTTTTTCAGTGCAACTCACTCATATACAATGTACTACACTGTGCATTTCGTCTAATGCGTGTTTTTCAGTAAATTCTAATTTTTTCAGTGCAACTCACTTATATACAATGTACTACACTGTGCATTTCGTCTAATGCGGGTTTTTCAGTAAATTCTAATTTTTTCAGTGCAACTCACTCATATACAATGTACTACACTGTGCATTTCGTCTAATGCGGGTTTTTCAGTAAATTCTAAGTTTTTCAGTGCAACTCACTCATATACTATGTACTACACTGTGCATTTCGTCTAATGCGGGTTTTTCAGTAAATTCTAAGTTTTTCAGTGCAACTCACTCATATACTATGTACTACACTGTGCATTTCGTCTAATGCGGGTTTTTCAGTAAATTCTAAGTTTTTCAGTGCAACTCACTCATATACAATGTACTACACTGTGCATTTCGTCTAATGCGGGTTTTTCAGTAAATTCTAAGTTCTTCAGTGCAACTCACTCATATACTATGTACTACACTGTGCATTTAGTCTAATGCGGGTTTTTCAGTAAATTCTAAGTTTTTCAGTGCAACTCACTCATATACTATGTACTACACTGTGCATTTCGTCTAATGCGGGTTTTGCAGTAAATTCTAAATTTTTCAGTGCAACTCACTCATATACAATGTACTACACTGTGCATTTCGTCTAATGCGGGTTTTTCAGTAAATTCTAAGTTTTTCAGTGCAACTCACTCATATACAATGTACTACACTGTGCATTTCGTCTAATGCGGGTTTTTCAGTAAATTCTAAGTTTTTCAGTGCAACTCACTCATATACAATGTACTACACTGTGCATTTCGTCTAATGCGGGTTTTTCAGTAAATTCTAAGTTTTTCAGTGCAACTCACTCATATACAATGTACTACACTGTGCATTTCGTCTAATGCGGGTTTTTCAGTAAATTCTAAGTTTTTCAGTGCAACTCACTCATATACAATGTACTACACTGTGCATTTCGTCTAATGCGGGTTTTTCAGTAAATTCTAAGTTCTTCAGTGCAACTCACTCATATACTATGTACTACACTGTGCATTTCGTCTAATGCGGGTTTTTCAGTAAATTCTAAGTTTTTCAGTGCAACTCACTCATATACAATGTACTACACTGTGCATTTCGTCTAATGCGGGTTTTTCAGTAAATTCTAAGTTTTTCAGTGCAACTCACTCATATACAATGTACTACACTGTGCATTTCGTCTAATGCGGGTTTTTCAGTAAATTCTAAGTTTTTCAGTGCAACTCACTCATATACAATGTACTACACTGTGCATTTCGTCTAATGCGGCTTTTTCAGTAAATTCTAAGTTTTTCAGTGCAACTCACTCATATACAATGTACTACACTGTGCATTTCGTCTAATGCGGGTTTTTCAGTAAATTCTAAGTTTTTCAGTGCAACTCACTCATATACAATGTACTACACTGTGCATTTCGTCTAATGCGGG
>NW_028227513.1:53847-140381 GCF_978045245.1 Mus caroli | reverse complement strand
GCCCTGAAAAACTTAGAATTTACTGAAAAACCCGCATTAGACGAAATGCACACTGTAGTACATTGTATTATGAATGAGTTTTGCACTGAAAAACTTAGAATTTACTGAAAAAACCTCATTAGACGAAATGCACAGTGTAGTACATTGTATATGAGTGAGTTGCACTGAAAAACTTAGAATTTACTGAAAAACACGCATTAGACGAAATGCACAGTGTAGTACATTGTATATGAGTGAGTTGCACTGAAAAACTTAGAATTTACTGAAAAAACCCGCATTAGACGAAATGCACAGTGTAGTACATTGTATATGAGTGAGTTGCACTGAAAAACTTAGAATTTACTGAAAAACCCGCATTAGACGAAATGCACAGTGTAGTACATTGTATATGAGTGAGTTGCACTGAAAAACTTAGAATTTACTGAAAAACCCGCATTAGACGAAATGCACAGTGTAGTACATTGTATATGAGTGAGTTGCACTGAAAAACTTAGAATTTACTGAAAAACCCGCATTAGACGAAATGCACAGTGTAGTACATAGTATATGAGTGAGTTGCACTGAAAAACTTAGAATTTACTGAAAAAACCGCATTAGACGAAATGCACAGTGTAGTACATAGTATATGAGTGAGTTGCACTGAAAAACTTAGAATTTACTGAAAAACCCGCATTAGACGAAATGCACAGTGTAGTACATTGTATATGAGTGAGTTGCACTGAAAAAACTTAGAATTTACTGAAAAACCCGCATTAGACGAAATGCACACTGTAGTACATTGTATATGAGTGAGTTGCACTGAAAAACTTAGAATTTACTGATAAAACCTCATTAGACGAAATGCACAGTGTAGTACATTGTATATGAGTGAGTTGCACTGAAAAACTTAGAATTTACTGAAAAACCCTCATTAGACGAAATGCACAGTGTAGTACATTGTATATGAGTGAGTTGCACTGAAAAACTTAGAATTTACTGAAAAAACCCGCATTAGACGAAATGCACAGTGTAGTACATTGTATATGAGTGAGTTGCACTGAAAAACTTAGAATTTACTGAAAACTCGCATTAGACGAAATGCACAGTGTAGTACATTGTATATGAGTGAGTTGCACTGAAAAACTTAGAATTTACTGAAAAACCCGCATTAAACGAAATGAACAGTGTAGTACATTGTATATGAGTGAGTTGCACTGAAAAACTTAGAATTTACTGAAAAACCTGCATTAGACGAAATGCACACTGTAGTACATTGTATATGAGTGAGTTGCACTGAAAAACTTAGAATTTACTGAAAACCCGCATTAGACGAAATGCACAGTGTAGTACATTGTATATGAGTGAGTTGCACTGAAAAACTTAGAATTTACTGAAAAACCCGCATTAGACAAAATGCACACTGTAGTACATTGTATATGAGTGAGTTGCACTGAAAAACTTAGAATTTACTGAAAAAACCCGCATTAGACGAAATGCACAGTGTAGTACATTGTATATGAGTGAGTTGCACTGAAAAACTTAGAATTTACTGAAAAACCCTCATTAGACGAAATGCACAGTGTAGTACATTGTATATGAGTGAGTTGCACTGAAAAACTTAGAATTTACTGAAAAACCCGCATTAGACGAAATGCACAGTGTAGAACATTGTATATGAGTGAGTTGCACTGAAAAACTTAGAATTTACTCAAAACCCGCATTAGACGAAATGCACAGTGTAGTACATTGTATATGAGTGAGTTGCACTGAAAAACTTAGAATTTACTGAAAAACCCGCATTAGACAAAATGCACAGTGTAGTACATTGTACATGAGTGAGTTGCACTGAAAAACTTAGAATTTACTGAAAAACCCACATTAGACGAAATGCACAGTGTAGTACATTGTATATGAGTGAGTTGAACTGAAAAACTTAGAATTTACTGAAAAACCCGCATTATACGAAATGCACAGTGTAGTACAAAGTATATGAGTGAGTTGCACTGAAAAACTTAGAATTTACTGAAAAACCCGCATTAGATGAAATGCACAGTGTAGTACACTGTATATGAGTGAGTTGCACTGAAAAACTTAGAATTTACTGAGAAACCTGCATTAGACGAAATGCACAGTGTAGTACATTGTATATGAGTGAGTTGCACTGAAAAACTTTGAATTTACTGAAAAACCCGCATTTGACGAAATGCACAGTGTAGTACATTGTATATGAGTGAGTTGCACTGAAAAACTTAGAATTTACTGAAAAACACGCATTAGACGAAATGCACAGTGTAGTACATTGTATATGAGTGAGTTGCACTGAAAAACTTAGAATTTACTGAAAAACCCGCATTTAACGAAATGCACAGTGTAGTACATTGTATATGAGTGAGTTGCACTGAAAAACTTAGAATTTACTGAAAAACCCGCATTAGACGAAATGCACAGTGTAGTACATTGTATATGAGTGAGTTGCACCTGAAAAACTTAGAATTTACTGAAAAACCCGCATTAGACGAAATGCACAGTGTAGTACATTGTATATGAGTGAGTTGCACTGAAAAAACTTAGAATTTACTGAAAAACCCGCATTAGACGAAATGCACAGTGTAGTACATAGTATATGGATGAGTTGCCCTGAAAAACTTAGAATTTACTGAAAAACCCGCATTAGACGAAATGCACACTGTAGTACATTGTATATGAATGAGTTGCACTGAAAAACTTAGAATTTATTGAAAAAACCTCATTAGACGAAATGCACAGTGTAGTACATTGTATATGAGTGAGTTGCACTGAAAAACTTAGAATTTACTGAAAAACACGCATTAGACGAAATGCACAGTGTAGTACATTGTATATGAGTGAGTTGCACTGAAAAACTTAGAATTTACTGAAAAACCCGCATTAGACGAAATGCACAGTGTAGTACATTGTATATGAGTGAGTTGCACTGAAAAACTTAGAATTTACTGAAAAACCCGCATTAGACGAAATGCACAGTGTAGTACATTGTATATGAGTGAGTTGCACTGAAAAACTTAGAATTTACTGAAAAACCCGCATTAGACGAAATGCACAGTGTAGTACATTGTATATGAGTGAGTTTCACTGAAAAACTTAGAATTTACTGAAAAACCCGCATTAGACGAAATGCACAGTGTAGTACATAGTATATGAGTGAGTTGCACTGAAAAACTTAGAATTTACTGAAAAAAACGCATTAGACGAAATGCACAGTGTAGTACATAGTATATGAGTGAGTTGCACTGAAAAACTTAGAATTTACTGAAAAACCCGCATTAGACGAAATGCACAGTGTAGTACATTGTATATGAGTGAGTTGCACTGAAAAACTTAGAATTTACTGAAAAACCCGCATTAGACGAAATGCACACTGTAGTACATTGTATATGAGTGAGTTGCACTGAAAAACTTAGAATTTACTGAAAAAACCTCATTAGACGAAATGCACAGTGTAGTACATTGTATATGAGTGAGTTGCACTGAAAAACTTAGAATTTACTGAAAAACCCTCATTAGACGAAATGCACAGTGTAGTACATTGTATATGAGTGAGTTGCACTGAAAAACTTAGAATTTACTGAAAAACCCGCATTAGACGAAATGCACAGTGTAGTACATTGTATATGAGTGAGTTGCACTGAAAAACTTAGAATTTACTGAAAACTCGCATTAGAAGAAATGCACAGTGTAGTACATTGTATATGAGTGAGTTGCACTGAAAAACTTAGAATTTACTGAAAAACCCGCATTAAACGAAATGAACAGTGTAGTACATTGTATATGAGTGAGTTGCACTGAAAAACTTAGAATTTACTGAAAAACCCGCATTAGACGAAATGCACAGTGTAGTACATTGTATATGAGTGAGTTGCACTGAAAAACTTAGAATTTACTGAAAAACCCGCATTAGACGAAATGCACAGTGTAGTACATAGTATATGAGTGAGTTGCACTGAAAAACTTAGAATTTACTGAAAAACCCGCATTAGACGAAATGCACAGTGTAGTACATTGTATATGAGTGAGTTGCACTGAAAAACTTAGAATTTACTGAAAAACCCGCATTAGACGAAATGCACAGTGTAGTACATTGTATATGAGTGAGTTGCACTGAAAAACTTAGAATTTACTGAAAAAGCCGCATTAGACGAAATGCACAGTGTAGTACATTGTATATGAGTGAGTTGCACTGAAAAACTTAGAATTTACTGAAATACCCGCATTAGACGAAATGCACAGTGTAGTACATTGTATATGAGTGAGTTGCACTGAAAAACTTAGAATTTACTGAAAAACCCGCATTAGACGAAATGCACAGTGTAGTACATTGTATATGAGTGAGTTGCACTGAAAAACTTAGAATTTACTGAAAAACCCGCATTAGACGAAATGCACAGTGTAGTACATAGTATATGAGTGAGTTGCACTGAAGAACTTAGAATTTACTGAAAAACCCGCATTAGACGAAATGCACAGTGTAGTACATTGTATATGAGTGAGTTGCACTGAAAAACTTAGAATTTACTGAAACACCCGCATTAGACGAAATGCACAGTGTAGTACATTGTATATGAGTGAGTTGCACTGAAAAACTTAGAATTTACTGAAAAACCCGCATTAGACGAAATGCACAGTGTAGTACATTGTATATGAGTGAGTTGCAGTGAAAAACTTAGAATTTACTGAAAAACCCGCATTAGACGAAATGCACAGTGTAGTACATTGTATATGAGTGAGTTGCACTGAAAAACTTAGAATTTACTGAAAAACCCGCATTAGACGAAATGCACAGTGTAGTACATTGTATATGAGTGAGTTGCACTGAAAAATTTAGAATTTACTGCAAAACCCGCATTAGACGAAATGCACAGTGTAGTACATAGTATATGAGTGAGTTGCACTGAAAAACTTAGAATTTACTGAAAAACCCGCATTAGACGAAATGCACAGTGTAGTACATAGTATATGAGTGAGTTGCACTGAAGAACTTAGAATTTACTGAAAAACCCGCATTAGACGAAATGCACAGTGTAGTACATTGTATATGAGTGAGTTGCACTGAAAAACTTAGAATTTACTGAAAAACCCGCATTAGACGAAATGCACAGTGTAGTACATAGTATATGAGTGAGTTGCACTGAAAAACTTAGAATTTACTGAAAAACCCGCATTAGACGAAATGCACAGTGTAGTACATAGTATATGAGTGAGTTGCACTGAAAAACTTAGAATTTACTGAAAAACCCGCATTAGACGAAATGCACAGTGTAGTACATTGTATATGAGTGAGTTGCACTGAAAAACTTAGAATTTACTGAAAAACCCGCATTAGACGAAAAGCACAGTGTAGTACATTGTATATGAGTGAGTTGCACTGAAAAACTTAGAATTTACTGAAAAACCACCATTAGACGAAATGCACAGTGTAGTACATTGTATATGAGTGAGTTGCACTGAAAAACTTAGAATTTACTGAAAAACCCGCATTAGACGAAATGCACAGTGTAGTACATAGTATATGAGTGAGTTGCACTGAAAAACTTAGAATTTACTGAAAAACCCGCATTAGACGAAATGCACAGTGTAGTACATAGTATATGAGTGAGTTGCACTGAAAAACTTAGAATTTACTGAAAAACCCGCATTAGACGAAATGCACAGTGTAGTACATTGTATATGAGTGAGTTGCACTGAAAAACTTAGAATTTACTGAAAAACCCGCATTAGACGAAATGCACAGTGTAGTACATTGTATATGAGTGAGTTGCACTGAAAAACTTATAATTTACTGAAAAACCCGCATTAGACGATATGCACAGTGTAGTACATTGTATATGAGTGAGTTGCACTGAAAAACTTAGAATTTACTGAAAAACCCGCATTAGACGAAATGCACAGTGTAGTACATTGTATATGAGTGAGTTACACTGAAAAACTTAGAATTTACTGAAAAACCGGCATTAGACGAAAAGCACTGTGTAGTACATTGTATATGAGTGAGTTGCACTGAAAAACATAGAATTTACTGAAAAACCACCATTAGACGAAATGCACAGTGTAGTACATTGTATATGAGTGAGTTGCACTGAAAAACTTAGAATTTACTGAAAAACCCGCATTAGACGAAATGCACAGTGTAGTACATAGTATATGAGTGAGTTGCACTGAAAAACTTAGAATTTACTGAAAAACCCGCATTAGACGAAATGCACAGTGTAGTACATAGTATATGAGTGAGTTGCTCTGAAAAACTTAGAATTTACTGAAAAACCCGCATTAGACGAAATGCACAGTGTAGTACATTGTATATGAGTGAGTTGCACTGAAAAACTTAGAATTTACTGAAAAACCCGCATTAGACGAAATGCACAGTGTAGTACATTGTATATGAGTGAGTTGCACTGAAAAACTTAGAATTTACTGAAAAAGCCGCATTAGACGAAATGCACAGTGTAGTACATTGTATATGAGTGAGTTGCACTGAAAAACTTAGAATTTACTGAAATACCCGCATTAGACGAAATGCACAGTGTAGTACATTGTATATGAGTGAGTTGCACTGAAAAACTTAGAATTTACTGAAAAACCCGCATTAGACGAAATGCACAGTGTAGTACATTGTATATGAGTGAGTTGCACTGAAAAACTTAGAATTTACTGAAAAACCCGCATTAGACGAAATGCACAGTGTAGTACATAGTATATGAGTGAGTTGCACTGAAGAACTTAGAATTTACTGAAAAACCCGCATTAGACGAAATGCACAGTGTAGTACATTGTATATGAGTGAGTTGCACTGAAAAACTTAGAATTTACTGGAAAACCCGCATTAGACGAAATGCACAGTGTAGTACATTGTATATGAGTGAGTTGCACTGAAAAACTTAGAATTTACTGAAAAACCCGCATTAGACGAAATGCACAGTGTAGTACATTGTATATGAGTGAGTTGCACTGAAAAACTTAGAATTTACTGAAAAACCCGCATTAGACGAAATGCACAGTGTAGTACATTGTATATGAGTGAGTTGCACTGAAAAACTTAGAATTTACTGAAAAACCCGCATTAGACGAAATGCACAGTGTAGTACATTGTATATGAGTGAGTTGCACTGAAAAATTTAAAATTTACTGCAAAACCCGCATTAGACGAAATGCACAGTGTAGTACATAGTATATGAGTGAGTTGCACTGAAAAACTTAGAATTTACTGAAAAACCCGCATTAGACGAAATGCACAGTGTAGTACATAGTATATGAGTGAGTTGCACTGAAGAACTTAGAATTTACTGAAAAACCCGCATTAGACGAAATGCACAGTGTAGTACATTGTATATGAGTGAGTTGCACTGAAAAACTTAGAATTTACTGAAAAACCCGCATTAGACGAAATGCACAGTGTAGTACATAGTATATGAGTGAGTTGCACTGAAAAACTTAGAATTTACTGAAAAACCCGCATTAGACGAAATGCACAGTGTAGTACATAGTATATGAGTGAGTTGCACTGAAAAACTTAGAATTTACTGAAAAACCCGCATTAGACGAAATGCACAGTGTAGTACATTGTATATGAGTGAGTTGCACTGAAAAAATTAGAATTTACTGAAAAACCCGCATTAGACGAAATGCACAGTGTAGTACATTGTATATGAGTGAGTTGCACTGAAAAAATTAGAATTTACTGAAAAACACGCATTAGACGAAATGCACAGTGTAGTACATTGTATATGAGTGAGTTGCACTGAAAAACTTAGAATTTACTGAAAAACCCGCATTAGAGGAAATGCACAGTGTAGTACATTGTATATGAGTGAGTTGCACTGAAAAACTTAGAATTTACTGAAAAACCCGCATTAGAGGAAATGCACAGTGTAGTACATTGTATATGAGTGAGTTGCACTGAAAAAATTAGAATTTACTGAAAAACCCGCATTATACGAAATGCACAGTGTAGTACAAAGTATATGAGTGAGTTGCACTGAAAAACTTAGAATTTACTGAAAAACCCGCATTAGATGAAATGCACAGTGTAGTACACTGTATATGAGTGAGTTGCACTGAAAAACTTAGAATTTACTGAGAAACCTGCATTAGACGAAATGCACAGTGTAGTACATTGTATATGAGTGAGTTGCACTGAAAAACTTAGAATTTACTGAAAAACCCGCATTAGACGAAATGCACAGTGTAGTACATTGTATATGAGTGAGTTGCACTGAAAAACTTAGAATTTACTGAAAAACCCGCATTAGACGATATGCACAGTGTAGTACATTGTATATGAGTGAGTTGCACTGAAAAACTTAGAATTTACTATAAAACCCGCATTAGACGAAATGCACAGTGTAGTACATTGTATATGAGTGAGTTGCACTGAAAAACTTAGAATTTACTGAAAAACCCGCATTAGACGAAAAGCACAGTGTAGTACATTGTATATGAGTGAGTTGCACTGAAAAACTTAGAATTTACTGAAAAACCACCATTAGACGAAATGCACAGTGTAGTACATTGTATATGAGTGAGTTGCACTGAAAAACTTAGAATTTACTGAAAAACCCGCATTAGACGAAATGCACAGTGTAGTACATAGTATATGAGTGAGTTGCACTGAAAAACTTAGAATTTACTGAAAAACCCGCATTAGACGAAATGCACAGTGTAGTACATAGTATATGAGTGAGTTGCACTGAAAAACTTAGAATTTACTGAAAAACCCGCATTAGACGAAATGCACAGTGTAGTACATTGTATATGAGTGAGTTGCACTGAAAAACTTAGAATTTACTGAAAAACCCGCATTAGACGAAATGCACAGTGTAGTACATTGTATATGAGTGAGTTGCACTGAAAAACTTATAATTTACTGAAAAACCCGCATTAGACGATATGCACAGTGTAGTACATTGTATATGAGTGAGTTGCACTGAAAAACTTAGAATTTACTGAAAAACCCGCATTAGACGAAATGCACAGTGTAGTACATTGTATATGAGTGAGTTACACTGAAAAACTTAGAATTTACTGAAAAACCCGCATTAGACGAAAAGCACTGTGTAGTACATTGTATATGAGTGAGTTGCACTGAAAAACATAGAATTTACTGAAAAACCCGCATTAGACGAAATGCACAGTGTAGTACATTGTATATGAGTGAGTTGCACTGAAAAACTTAGAATTTACTGAAAAACCCGCATTAGACGAAATGCACAGTGTAGTACATAGTATATGAGTGAGTTGCACTGAAGAACTTAGAATTTACTGAAAAACCCGCATTAGACGAAATGCACAGTGTAGTACATTGTATATGAGTGAGTTGCACTGAAAAACTTAGAATTTACTGAAAAACCCGCATTAGACGAAATGCACAGTGTAGTACATTGTATATGAGTGAGTTGCACTGAAAAACTTAGAATTTACTGAAAAACCCGCATTAGACGAAATGCACAGTGTAGTACATTGTATATGAGTGAGTTGCACTGAAAAACTTAGAATTTACTGAAAAACCCGCATTAGACGAAATGCACAGTGTAGTACATTGTATATGAGTGAGTTGCACTGAAAAACTTAGAATTTACTGAAAAACCCGCATTAGACGAAATGCACAGTGTAGTACATTGTATATGAGTGAGTTGCACTGAAAAAATTAGAATTTACTGAAAAACACGCATTAGACGAAATGCACAGTGTAGTACATTGTATATGAGTGAGTTGCACTGAAAAACTTAGAATTTACTGAAAAACCCGCATTAGAGGAAATGCACAGTGTAGTACATTGTATATGAGTGAGTTGCACTGAAAAAATTAGAATTTACTGAAAAACCCGCATTAGACGAAATGCACAGTGTAGTACATTGTATATGAGTGAGTTGCACTGAAAAAATTAGAATTTACTGAAAAACCCGCATTATACGAAATGCACAGTGTAGTACAAAGTATATGAGTGAGTTGCACTGAAAAACTTAGAATTTACTGAAAAACCCGCATTAGATGAAATGCACAGTGTAGTACACTGTATATGAGTGAGTTGCACTGAAAAACTTAGAATTTACTGAGAAACCTGCATTAGACGAAATGCACAGTGTAGTACATTGTATATGAGTGAGTTGCACTGAAAAACTTAGAATTTACTGAAAAACCCGCATTAGACGAAATGCACAGTGTAGTACATTGTATATGAGTGAGTTGCACTGAAAAACTTAGAATTTACTGAAAAACCCGCATTAGACGATATGCACAGTGTAGTACATTGTATATGAGTGAGTTGCACTGAAAAACTTAGAATTTACTATAAAACCCGCATTAGACGAAATGCACAGTGTAGTACATTGTATATGAGTGAGTTGCACTGAAAAACTTAGAATTTACTGAAAAACCCGCATTAGACGAAAAGCACAGTGTAGTACATTGTATATGAGTGAGTTGCACTGAAAAACTTAGAATTTACTGAAAAACCACCATTAGACGAAATGCACAGTGTAGTACATTGTATATGAGTGAGTTGCACTGAAAAACTTAGAATTTACTGAAAAACCCGCATTAGACGAAATGCACAGTGTAGTACATAGTATATGAGTGAGTTGCACTGAAAAACTTAGAATTTACTGAAAAACCCGCATTAGACGAAATGCACAGTGTAGTACATAGTATATGAGTGAGTTGCACTGAAAAACTTAGAATTTACTGAAAAACCCGCATTAGACGAAATGCACAGTGTAGTACATTGTATATGAGTGAGTTGCACTGAAAAACTTAGAATTTACTGAAAAACCCGCATTAGACGAAATGCACAGTGTAGTACATTGTATATGAGTGAGTTGCACTGAAAAACTTATAATTTACTGAAAAACCCGCATTAGACGATATGCACAGTGTAGTACATTGTATATGAGTGAGTTGCACTGAAAAACTTAGAATTTACTGAAAAACCCGCATTAGACGAAATGCACAGTGTAGTACATTGTATATGAGTGAGTTACACTGAAAAACTTAGAATTTACTGAAAAACCCGCATTAGACGAAAAGCACTGTGTAGTACATTGTATATGAGTGAGTTGCACTGAAAAACATAGAATTTACTGAAAAACCACCATTAGACGAAATGCACAGTGTAGTACATTGTATATGAGTGAGTTGCACTGAAAAACTTAGAATTTACTGAAAAACCCGCATTAGACGAAATGCACAGTGTAGTACATAGTATATGAGTGAGTTGCACTGAAAAACTTAGAATTTACTGAAAAACCCGCATTAGACGAAATGCACAGTGTAGTACATAGTATATGAGTGAGTTGCACTGAAAAACTTAGAATTTACTGAAAAACCCGCATTAGACGAAATGCACAGTGTAGTACATTGTATATGAGTGAGTTGCACTGAAAAACTTAGAATTTACTGAAAAACCCGCATTAGACGAAATGCACAGTGTAGTACATTGTATATGAGTGAGTTGCACTGAAAAACTTAGAATTTACTGAAATACCCGCATTAGACGAAATGCACAGTGTAGTACATTGTATAGGAGTGAGTTGCACTGAAAAACTTAGAATTTACTGAAAAACCCGCATTAGACGAAATGCACAGTGTAGTACATTGTATATGAGTGAGTTGCACTGAAAAACTTAGAATTTACTGAAAAACCCGCATTAGACGAAATGCACAGTGTAGTACATAGTATATGAGTGAGTTGCACTGAAGAACTTAGAATTTACTGAAAAACCCGCATTAGACGAAATGCACAGTGTAGTACATTGTATATGAGTGAGTTGCACTGAAAAACTTAGAATTTACTGAAAAACCCGCATTAGACGAAATGCACAGTGTAGTACATTGTATATGAGTGAGTTGCACTGAAAAACTTAGAATTTACTGAAAAACCCGCATTAGACGAAATGCACAGTGTAGTACATTGTATATGAGTGAGTTGCACTGAAAAACTTAGAATTTACTGAAAAACCCGCATTAGACGAAATGCACAGTGTAGTACATTGTATATGAGTGAGTTGCACTGAAAAACTTAGAATTTACTGAAAAACCCGCATTAGACGAAATGCACAGTGTAGTACATTGTATATGAGTGAGTTGCACTGAAAAATTTAGAATTTACTGCAAAACCCGCATTAGACGAAATGCACAGTGTAGTACATTGTATATGAGTGAGTTGCACTGAAAAACTTAGAATTTACTGAAAAGCCCGCATTAGACGAAATGCACAGTGTAGTACATAGTATATGAGTGAGTTGCACTGAAGAACTTAGAATTTACTGAAAAACCCGCATTAGACGAAATGCACAGTGTAGTACATTGTATATGAGTGAGTTGCACTGAAAAACTTAGAATTTACTGAAAAACCCGCATTAGACGAAATGCACAGTGTAGTACATAGTATATGAGTGAGTTGCACTGAAAAACTTAGAATTTACTGAAAAACCCGCATTAGACGAAATGCACAGTGTAGTACATAGTATATGAGTGAGTTGCACTGAAAAACTTAGAATTTACTGAAAAACCCGCATTAGACGAAATGCACAGTGTAGTACATTGTATATGAGTGAGTTGCACTGAAAAAATTAGAATTTACTGAAAAACCCGCATTAGACGAAATGCACAGTGTAGTACATAGTATATGAGTGAGTTGCACTGAAAAAATTAGAATTTACTGAAAAACACGCATTAGACGAAATGCACAGTGTAGTACATTGTATATGAGTGAGTTGCACTGAAAAACTTAGAATTTACTGAAAAACCCGCATTAGAGGAAATGCACAGTGTAGTACATTGTATATGAGTGAGTTGCACTGAAAAAATTAGAATTTACTGAAAAACCCGCATTAGACGAAATGCACAGTGTAGTACATTGTATATGAGTGAGTTGCACTGAAAAAATTAGAATTTACTGAAAAACCCGCATTAGACGAAATGCACAGTGTAGTACATTGTATATGAGTGAGTTGCACTGAAAAACTTAGAATTTACTGAAAAACCCGCATTAGACGAAATGCACAGTGTAGTACATTGTATATGAGTGAGTTGCCCTGAAAAAATTAGAATTTACTGAAAAACCCGCATTAGACGAAATGCACAGTGTAGTACATTGTATATGAGTGAGTTGCACTGAAAAACTTAGAAATTACTGAAAAACCCGCATTAGACGAAATGCACAATGTAGTACATTGTACATGAGTGAGTTGCACTGAAAAACTTAGAATTTACTGAAAAACCCGCATTAGACGAAATGCACAGTGTAGTACATTGTATATGAGTGAGTTGCACTGAAAAACTTAGAATTTACTGAAAAACCCGCATTAGACGAAATGCACAGTGTAGTACATTGTATATGAGTGAGTTGCACTGAAGAACTTAGAATTTACTGAAAAACCCGCATTAGACGAAATGCACAGTGTAGTACATTGTATATGAGTGAGTTGCACTGAAAAACTTAGAATTTACTATAAAACCCGCATTAGACGAAATGCACAGTGTAGTACATTGTATATGAGTGAGTTGCACTGAAAAACTTAGAATTTACTGAAAAACCCGCATTAGACGAAAAGCACAGTGTAGTACATTGTATATGAGTGAGTTGCACTGAAAAACTTAGAATTTACTGAAAAACCACCATTAGACGAAATGCACAGTGTAGTACATTGTATATGAGTGAGTTGCACTGAAAAACTTAGAATTTACTGAAAAACCCGCATTAGACGAAATGCACAGTGTAGTACATAGTATATGAGTGAGTTGCACTGAAAAACTTAGAATTTACTGAAAAACCCGCATTAGACGAAATGCACAGTGTAGTACATAGTATATGAGTGAGTTGCACTGAAAAACTTAGAATTTACTGAAAAACCCGCATTAGACGAAATGCACAGTGTAGTACATTGTATATGAGTGAGTTGCACTGAAAAACTTAGAATTTACTGAAAAACCCGCATTAGACGAAATGCACAGTGTAGTACATTGTATATGAGTGAGTTGCACTGAAAAACTTATAATTTACTGAAAAACCCGCATTAGACGATATGCACAGTGTAGTACATTGTATATGAGTGAGTTGCACTGAAAAACTTAGAATTTACTGAAAAACCCGCATTAGACGAAATGCACAGTGTAGTACATTGTATATGAGTGAGTTACACTGAAAAACTTAGAATTTACTGAAAAACCCGCATTAGACGAAAAGCACTGTGTAGTACATTGTATATGAGTGAGTTGCACTGAAAAACATAGAATTTACTGAAAAACCACCATTAGACGAAATGCACAGTGTAGTACATTGTATATGAGTGAGTTGCACTGAAAAACTTAGAATTTACTGAAAAACCCGCATTAGACGAAATGCACAGTGTAGTACATAGTATATGAGTGAGTTGCACTGAAAAACTTAGAATTTACTGAAAAACCCGCATTAGACGAAATGCACAGTGTAGTACATAGTATATGAGTGAGTTGCACTGAAAAACTTAGAATTTACTGAAAAACCCGCATTAGACGAAATGCACAGTGTAGTACATTGTATATGAGTGAGTTGCACTGAAAAACTTAGAATTTACTGAAAAACCCGCATTAGACGAAATGCACAGTGTAGTACATTGTATATGAGTGAGTTGCACTGAAAAACTTAGAATTTACTGAAATACCCGCATTAGACGAAATGCACAGTGTAGTACATTGTATATGAGTGAGTTGCACTGAAAAACTTAGAATTTACTGAAAAACCCGCATTAGACGAAATGCACAGTGTAGTACATTGTATATGAGTGAGTTGCACTGAAAAACTTAGAATTTACTGAAAAACCCGCATTAGACGAAATGCACAGTGTAGTACATAGTATATGAGTGAGTTGCACTGAAGAACTTAGAATTTACTGAAAAACCCGCATTAGACGAAATGCACAGTGTAGTACATTGTATATGAGTGAGTTGCACTGAAAAACTTAGAATTTACTGAAAAACCCGCATTAGACGAAATGCACAGTGTAGTACATTGTATATGAGTGAGTTGCACTGAAAAACTTAGAATTTACTGAAAAACCCGCATTAGACGAAATGCACAGTGTAGTACATTGTATATGAGTGAGTTGCACTGAAAAACTTAGAATTTACTGAAAAACCCGCATTAGACGAAATGCACAGTGTAGTACATTGTATATGAGTGAGTTGCACTGAAAAACTTAGAATTTACTGAAAAACCCGCATTAGACGAAATGCACAGTGTAGTACATTGTATATGAGTGAGTTGCACTGAAAAATTTAGAATTTACTGCAAAACCCGCATTAGACGAAATGCACAGTGTAGTACATTGTATATGAGTGAATTGCACTGAAAAACTTAGAATTTACTGAAAAGCCCGCATTAGACGAAATGCACAGTGTAGTACATAGTATATGAGTGAGTTGCACTGAAGAACTTAGAATTTACTGAAAAACCCGCATTAGACGAAATGCACAGTGTAGTACATTGTATATGAGTGAGTTGCACTGAAAAACTTAGAATTTACTGAAAAACCCGCATTAGACGAAATGCACAGTGTAGTACATAGTATATGAGTGAGTTGCACTGAAAAACTTAGAATTTACTGAAAAACCCGCATTAGACGAAATGCACAGTGTAGTACATAGTATATGAGTGAGTTGCACTGAAAAACTTAGAATTTACTGAAAAACCCGCATTAGACGAAATGCACAGTGTAGTACATTGTATATGAGTGAGTTGCACTGAAAAAATTAGAATTTACTGAAAAACCCGCATTAGACGAAATGCACAGTGTAGTACATAGTATATGAGTGAGTTGCACTGAAAAAATTAGAATTTACTGAAAAACACGCATTAGACGAAATGCACAGTGTAGTACATTGTATATGAGTGAGTTGCACTGAAAAACTTAGAATTTACTGAAAAACCCGCATTAGAGGAAATGCACAGTGTAGTACATTGTATATGAGTGAGTTGCACTGAAAAAATTAGAATTTACTGAAAAACCCGCATTAGACGAAATGCACAGTGTAGTACATTGTATATGAGTGAGTTGCACTGAAAAAATTAGAATTTACTGAAAAACCCGCATTAGACGAAATGCACAGTGTAGTACATTGTATATGAGTGAGTTGCACTGAAAAACTTAGAATTTACTGAAAAACCCGCATTAGACGAAATGCACAGTGTAGTACATTGTATATGAGTGAGTTGCCCTGAAAAAATTAGAATTTACTGAAAAACCCGCATTAGACGAAATGCACAGTGTAGTACATTGTATATGAGTGAGTTGCACTGAAAAACTTAGAAATTACTGAAAAACCCGCATTAGACGAAATGCACAATGTAGTACATTGTACATGAGTGAGTTGCACTGAAAAACTTAGAATTTACTGAAAAACCCGCATTAGACGAAATGCACAGTGTAGTACATTGTATATGAGTGAGTTGCACTGAAAAACTTAGAATTTACTGAAAAACCCGCATTAGACGAAATGCACAGTGTAGTACATTGTATATGAGTGAGTTGCACTGAAGAACTTAGAATTTACTGAAAAACCCGCATTAGACGAAATGCACAGTGTAGTACATTGTATATGAGTGAGTTGCACTGAAAAACTTAGAATTTACTGAAAAACCACCATTAGACGAAATGCACAGTGTAGTACATTGTATATGAGTGAGTTGCACTGAAAAACTTAGAATTTACTGAAAAACCCGCATTAGACGAAATGCACAGTTTAGTACATTGTATATGAGTGAGTTGCACTGAAAAACTTAGAATTTACTGAAAAACCCGCATTAGACGAAATGCACAGTGTAGTACATTGTATATGAGTGAGTTGCACTGAAAAATTTAGAATTTACTGCAAAACCCGCATTAGACGAAATGCACAGTGTAGTACATTGTATATGAGTGAGTTGCACTGAAAAACTTAGAATTTACTGAAAAGCCCGCATTAGACGAAATGCACAGTGTAGTACATAGTATATGAGTGAGTTGCACTGAAGAACTTAGAATTTACTGAAAAACCCGCATTTGACGAAATGCACAGTGTAGTACATTGTATATGAGTGAGTTGCACTGAAAAACTTAGAATTTACTGAAAAACCCGCATTAGACGAAATGCACAGTGTAGTACATAGTATATGAGTGAGTTGCACTGAAAAACTTAGAATTTACTGAAAAACCCGCATTAGACGAAATGCACAGTGTAGTACATAGTATATGAGTGAGTTGCACTGAAAAACTTAGAATTTACTGAAAAACCCGCATTAGACGAAATGCACAGTGTAGTACATTGTATATGAGTGAGTTGCACTGAAAAACTTAGAATTTACTGAAAAACCCGCATTAGACGAAATGCACAGTGTAGTACATAGTATATGAGTGAGTTGCACTGAAAAAATTAGAATTTACTGAAAAACACGCATTAGACGAAATGCACAGTGTAGTACATTGTATATGAGTGAGTTGCACTGAAAAACTTAGAATTTACTGAAAAACCCGCATTAGAGGAAATGCACAGTGTAGTACATTGTATATGAGTGAGTTGCACTGAAAAAATTAGAATTTACTGAAAAACCCGCATTAGACGAAATGCACAGTGTAGTACATTGTATATGAGTGAGTTGCACTGAAAAAATTAGAATTTACTGAAAAACCCGCATTAGACGAAATGCACAGTGTAGTACATTGTATATGAGTGAGTTGCACTGAAAAACTTAGAATTTACTGAAAAACCCGCATTAGACGAAATGCACAGTGTAGTACATTGTATATGAGTGAGTTGCCCTGAAAAAATTAGAATTTACTGAAAAACCCGCATTAGACGAAATGCACAGTGTAGTACATTGTATATGAGTGAGTTGCACTGAAAAACTTAGAAATTACTAAAAAACCCGCATTAGACGAAATGCACAATGTAGTACATTGTACATGAGTGAGTACACTGAAAAACTTAGAATTTACTGAAAAACCCGCATTAGACGAAATGCACAGTGTAGTACATTGTATATGAGTGAGTTGTATTGAAAAACTTAGAATTTACTGAAAAACCCGCATTAGACGAAATGCACAGTGTAGTACATTGTATATGAGTGAGTTGCACTGAAGAACTTAGAATTTACTGAAAAACCCGCATTAGACGAAATGCACAGTGTAGTACATTGTATATGAGTGAGTTGCACTGAAAAACTTAGAATTTACTGAAAAACCACCATTAGACGAAATGCACAGTGTAGTACATTGTATATGAGTGAGTTGCACTGAAAAACTTAGAATTTACTGAAAAACCCGCATTAGACGAAATGCACAGTTTAGTACATTGTATATGAGTGAGTTGCACTGAAAAACTTAGAATTTACTGAAAAACCCGCATTAGACGAAATGCACAGTGTAGTACATTGTATATGAGTGAGTTGCACTGAAAAACTTAGAATTTACTGAAAAACCCGCATTAGACGATATGCACAGTGTAGTACATTGTATATGAGTGAGTTGCACTGAAAAACTTAGAATTTACTATAAAACCCGCATTAGACGAAATGCACAGTGTAGTACATTGTATATGAGTGAGTTGCACTGAAAAACTTAGAATTTACTGAAAAACCCGCATTAGACGAAAAGCACAGTGTAGTACATTGTATATGAGTGAGTTGCACTGAAAAACTTAGAATTTACTGAAAAACCACCATTAGACGAAATGCACAGTGTAGTACATTGTATATGAGTGAGTTGCACTGAAAAACTTAGAATTTACTGAAAAACCCGCATTAGACGAAATGCACAGTGTAGTACATAGTATATGAGTGAGTTGCACTGAAAAACTTAGAATTTACTGAAAAACCCGCATTAGACGAAATGCACAGTGTAGTACATAGTATATGAGTGAGTTGCACTGAAAAACATAGAATTTACTGAAAAACCCGCATTAGACGAAATGCACAGTGTAGTACATTGTATATGAGTGAGTTGCACTGAAAAAATTAGAATTTACTGAAAAACACGCATTAGACGAAATGCACAGTGTAGTACATTGTATATGAGTGAGTTGCACTGAAAAACTTAGAATTTACTGAAAAACCCGCATTAGAGGAAATGCACAGTGTAGTACATTGTATATGAGTGAGTTGCACTGAAAAAATTAGAATTTACTGAAAAACCCGCATTAGACGAAATGCACAGTGTAGTACATTGTATATGAGTGAGTTGCACTGAAAAAATTAGAATTTACTGAAAAACCCGCATTAGACGAAATGCACAGTGTAGTACATTGTATATGAGTGAGTTGCACTGAAAAACTTAGAATTTACTGAAAAACCCGCATTAGACGAAATGCACAGTGTAGTACATTGTATATGAGTGAGTTGCCCTGAAAAAATTAGAATTTACTGAAAAACCCGCATTAGACGAAATGCACAGTGTAGTACATTGTATATGAGTGAGTTGCACTGAAAAACTTAGAAATTACTGAAAAACCCGCATTAGACGAAATGCACAATGTAGTACATTGTACATGAGTGAGTTGCACTGAAAAACTTAGAATTTACTGAAAAACCCGCATTAGACGAAATGCACAGTGTAGTACATTGTATATGAGTGAGTTGCACTGAAAAACTTAGAATTTACTGAAAAACCCGCATTAGACGAAATGCACAGTGTAGTACATTGTATATGAGTGAGTTGCACTGAAGAACTTAGAATTTACTGAAAAACCCGCATTAGACGAAATGCACAGTGTAGTACATTGTATATGAGTGAGTTGCACTGAAAAACTTAGAATTTACTGAAAAACCACCATTAGACGAAATGCACAGTGTAGTACATTGTATATGAGTGAGTTGCACTGAAAAACTTAGAATTTACTGAAAAACCCGCATTAGACGAAATGCACAGTTTAGTACATTGTATATGAGTGAGTTGCACTGAAAAACTAAGAATTTACTGAAAAACCCGCATTAGACGAAATGCACAGTGTAGTACATTGTATATGAGTGAGTTGCACTGAAAAACTTAGAATTTACTGAAAAACCCGCATTAGACGAAATGCACAGTGTAGTACACTGTATATGAGTGAGTTGCACTGAAAAACTTAGAATTTACTGAGAAACCCGCATTAGACGAAATGCACAGTGTAGTATATTGTATATGAGTGAGTTGCACTGAAAAACTTAGAATTTACTGAAAAACCCGCATTAGACGAAATGCACAGTGTAGTACACTGTATATGAGTGAGTTGCACTGAAAAACTTAGAATTTACTGAAAAACCCGCATTAGACGATATGCACAGTGTAATACATTGTATATGAGTGAGTTGCACTGAAAAACTTAGAATTTACTGAAAAACCCGCATTAGACGAAATGCACAGTGTAGTACATAGTATATGAGTGAGTTGCACTGAAAAACTTAGAATTTACTGAAAAACCCGCATTAGACGAAATGCACAGTGTAGTACATAGTATATGAGTGAGTTGCACTGAAAACCTTAGAATTTACTGAAAAACCCGCATTAGACGAAATGCACAGTGTAGTACATTGTATATGAGTGAGTTGCACTGAAAAACTTAGAATTTACTGAAAAACCCGCATTAGACGAAATGCACAGTGTAGTATATTGTATATGAGTGAGTTGCACTGAAAAACTTAGAATTTACTGAAAAACCCGCATTAGACGAAATGCACAGTGTAGTACATTGTATATGAGTGAGTTGCACTGAAAAACTTAGAATTTACTGAAAAACCCGCATTAGACGAAATGCACAGTGTAGTACATTGTATATGAGTGAGTTGCACTGAAAAACTTAAATTTTTCTGAAAAACCCGCATTAGACGAAATGCACAGTGTAGTACATTGTATATGAGTGAGTTGCACTGAAAAACTTAGAATTTACTGAAAAACCCGCATTAGACGAAATGCACAGTGTAGTACATTGTATATGAGTGAGTTGCACTGAAAAACTTAGAATTTACTGAAAAACCCGCATTAGACGAAATGCACAGTGTAGTACATTGTATATGAGTGAGTTGCACTGAAAAAATTAGAATTTACTGAAAAACCCGCATTAGACGAAAAGCACAGTGTAGTACATTGTATATGAGTGAGTTGCACTGAAAAACTTAGAATTTACTGAAAAACCACCATTAGACGAAATGCACAGTGTAGTACATTGTATATGAGTGAGTTGCACTGAAAAACTTAGAATTTACTGAAAAACCCGCATTAGACGAAATGCACAGTGTAGTACATTGTATATGAGTGAGTTGCACTGAAAACCTTAGAATTTACTGAAAAACCCGCATTAGACGAAATGCACAGTGTAGTACATTGTATATGAGTGAGTTGCACTGAAAAACTTAGAATTTACTGAAAAACCCGCATTAGACGAAATGCACAGTGTAGTACATTGTATATGAGTGAGTTGCACTGAAAAACTTAAAATTTACTGAAAAACCCGCATTAGACGAAATGCACAGTGTAGTACATTGTATATGAGTGAGTTGCACTGAAAAACTTAGAATTTACTGAAAAACCCGCATTAGACGAAATGCACAGTGTAGTACATTGTATATGAGTGAGTTGCACTGAAAAAATTAGAATTTACTGAAAAACCCGCATTAGACGAAATGCACAGTGTAGTACATTGTATATGAGTGAGTTGCACTGAAAAACTTAGAATTTACTGAAAAACCACCATTAGACGAAATGCACAGTGTAGTACATTGTATATGAGTGAGTTGCACTGAAAAACTTAGAATTTACTGAAAAAACCGCATTAGACGAAATGCACAGTGTAGTACATTGTATATGAGTGAGTTGCACTGAAAAACTTAGAATTTACTGAAAAACCAGCATTATACGAAATGCACAGTGTAGTACATTGTATATGAGTGAGTTGCACTGAAAAACTTAGAATTTACTGAAAAACCCGCATTAGACGAAATGCACAGTGTAGTACACTGTATATGAGTGAGTTGCACTGAAAAACTTAGAATTTACTGAGAAACCTGCATTAGACGAAATGCACAGTGTAGTACATTGTATATGAGTGAGTTGCACTGAAAAACTTAGAATTTACTGAAAAACCCGCATTAGACGAAATGCACAGTGTAGTACATTGTATATGAGTGAGTTGCACTGAAAAACTTAGAATTTACTGAAAAACCCGCATTAGACGATATGCACAGTGTAGTACATTGTATATGAGTGAGTTGCACTGAAAAACTTAGAATTTACTGAAAAACCCGCATTAGACGAAATGCACAGTGTAGTACATTGTATATGAGTGAGTTGCACTGAAAAACTTAGAATTTACTGAAAAACCCGCATTAGACGAAATGCACAGTGTAGTACATTGTATATGAGTGAGTTGCACTGAAGAACTTAGAATTTACTGAAAAACCCGCATTAGACGAAATGCACAGTGTAGTACATTGTATATGAGTGAGTTGCACTGAAAAACTTAGAATTTACTGAAAAACCACCATTAGACGAAATGCACAGTGTAGTACATTGTATATGAGTGAGTTGCACTGAAAAACTTAGAATTTACTGAAAAACCCGCATTAGACGAAATGCACAGTGTAGTACATTGTATATGAGTGAGTTGCACTGAAAAACTTAGAATTTACTGAAAAACCCGCATTAGACGAAATGCACAGTGAGTACATTGTATATGAGTGAGTTGCACTGAAAAACTTAGAATTTACTGAAAAACCCGCATTAGACGAAATGCACAGTGTAGTACATAGTATATGAGTGAGTTGCACTGAAAAACTTAGAATTTACTGAAAAACCCGCATTAGACGAAATGCACAGAGTAGTACATTGTATATGAGTGAGTTGCACTGAAAAACTTAGAATTTACTGAAAAACCCGCATTAGACGAAATGCACAGTGTAGTACATTGTATATGAGTGAGTTGCACTGAAAAACTTAGAATTTACTGAGAAACCCGCATTAGACGAAATGCACAGTGTAGTACATTGTATATGAGTGAGTTGCACTGAAAAACTTAGAATTTACTGAAAAACCCGCATTAGACGAAATGCACAGTGTAGTACATTGTATATGAGTGAGTTGCACTGAAAAACTTAGAATTTACTGAAAAACCCGCATTAGACGATATGCACAGTGTAGTACATTGTATATGAGTGAGTTGCACTGAAAAACTTAGAATTTACTGAAAAACCCGCATTAGACGAAATGCACAGTGTAGTACATTTTATATGAGTGAGTTGCACTGAAAAACTTAGAATTTACTGAAAAACCCGCATTAGACGAAATGCACAGTGTAGTACATTGTATATGAGTGAGTTGCACTGAAAAACTTAGAATTTACTGAAAAACCCGCATTAGACGAAATGCACAGTGTAGTACATTGTATATGAGTGAGTTGCACTGAAAAACTTAGAATTTACTGAAAAACCCGCATTAGAGGAAATGCACAGTGTAGTACATTGTATATGAGTGAGTTGCACTGAAAAAATTAGAATTTACTGAAAAACCCGCATTAGACGAAATGCACAGTGTAGTACATTGTATATGAGTGAGTTGCACTGAAAAACTTAGAATTTACTGAAAAACCCGCATTAGACGAAATGCACAGTGTAGTACACTGTATATGAGTGAGTTGCACTGAAAAACTTAGAATTTACTGAAAAACCACCATTAGACGAAATGCACAGTGTAGTACATTGTATATGAGTGAGTTGCACTGAAAAACTTAGAATTTACTGAAAAACCCGCATTAGACGAAATGCACAGTGTAGTACATTGTATATGAGTGAGTTGCACTGAAAAACTTAGAATTTACTGAAAAACCCGCATTAGACGATATGCACAGTGTAGTACATTGTATATGAGTGAGTTGCACTGAAAAACTTAGAATTTACTGAAAAACCCGCATTAGACGAAATGCACAGTGTAGTACATAGTATATGAGTGAGTTGCACTGAAAAACTTAGAATTTACTGAAAAACCCGCATTAGACGAAATGCACAGTGTAGTACATTGTATATGAGTGAGTTGCACTGAAAAACATAGAATTTACTGAAAAACCACCATTAGACGAAATGCACAGTGTAGTACATTGTATATGAGTGAGTTGCACTGAAAAACTTAGAATTTACTGAAAAACCCGCATTAGACGAAATGCACAGTGTAGTACATTGTATATGAGTGAGTTGCACTGAAAAACTTAGAATTTACTGAAAAACCCGCATTATACGAAATGCACAGTGTAGTACATTGTATATGAGTGAGTTGCACTGAAAAACTTAGAATTTACTGAAAAACCCGCATTAGACGAAATGCACAGTGTAGTACACTGTACATGAGTGAGTTGCACTGAAAAACTTAGAATTTACTGAGAAACCTGCATTAGACGAAATGCACAGTGTAGTACATTGTATATGAGTGAGTTGCACTGAAAAACTTAGATTTTACTGAAAAACCCGCATTAGACGAAATGCACAGTGTAGTACATAGTATATGAGTGAGTGCACTGAAAAACTTAGAATTTACTGAAAAACCCGCATTAGACGAAATGCACAGTGTAGTACATAGTATATGAGTGAGTTGCACTGAAAAACTTAGAATTTACTGAAAAACCCGCATTAGACGAAATGCACAGTGTAGTACATAGTATATGAGTGAGTTGCACTGAAAAACTTAGAATTTACTGAAAAACCCGCATTAGACGAAATGCACAGTGTAGTACATTGTATATGAGTGAGTTGCACTGAAAAACATAGAATTTACTGAAAAACCCGCATTAGACGAAATGCACAGTGTAGTACATTGTATATGAGTGAGTTGCACTGAAAAACTTAGAATTTACTGAAAAACCCGCATTAGACGATATGCACAGTGTAGTACATTGTATATGAGTGAGTTGCACTGAAAAACTTAGAATTTACTGAAAAACCCGCATTAGACGAAATGCACAGTGTAGTACATTGTATATGAGTGAGTTGCACTGAAAAACTTAGAATTTACTGAAAAACCCGCATTAGACGAAATGCACAGTGTAGTACATTGTATATGAGTGAGTTGCACTGAAAAACTTAGAATTTACTGAAAAACCCGCATTAGACGAAATGCACAGTGTAGTACATTGTATATGAGTGAGTTGCACTGAAAAACTTAGAATTTACTGAAAAACCCGCATTAGACGAAATGCACAGTGTAGTACATTGTATATGAGTGAGTTGCACTGAAAAACTTATAATTTACTGAAAAACCCGCATTAGACGAAATGCACAGTGTAGTACATTGTATATGAGTGAGTTGCACTGAAAAACTTAAAATTTACTGAAAAACCCGCATTAGACGAAATGCACAGTGTAGTACATTGTATATGAGTGAGTTGCACTGAAAAACTTAGAATTTACTGAAAAACCCGCATTAGACTAAATGCACAGTGTAGTAAATTGTATATGAGTGAGTTGCACTGAAAAACTTAGAATTTACTGAAAAACCCGCATTAGACGAAATGCACAGTGTAGTACATTGTATATGAGTGAGTTGCACTGAAAAACTTAGAATTTACTGAAAAACCCGCATTAGACGAAATGCACAGTGTAGTACATTGTATATGAGTGAGTTGCACTGAAAAAATTAGAATTTACTGAAAAACCCGCATTAGACGAAATGCACAGTGTAGTACATTGTATATGAGTGAGTTGCACTGAAAAACTTAGAATTTACTGAAAAACCCGCATTAGACGAAATGCACAGTGTAGTACATTGTATATGAGTGAGTTGCACTGAAAAACTTAGAATTTACTGAAAAACCCGCATTAGACGAAATGCACAGTGTAGTAAGTTGTATATGAGTGAGTTGCACTGAAAAACTAAGAATTTACTGAAAAACCCGCATTAGACGAAATGCACAGTGTAGTACATTGTATATGAGTGAGTTGCACTGAAAAACTTAGAATTTACTGAAAAACCCGCATTAGACGAAATGCACAGTGTAGTACACTGTATATGAGTGAGTTGCACTGAAAAACTTAGAATTTACTGAGAAACCCGCATTAGACGAAATGCACAGTGTAGTATATTGTATATGAGTGAGTTGCACTGAAAAACTTAGAATTTACTGAAAAACCCGCATTAGACGAAATGCACAGTGTAGTACACTGTATATGAGTGAGTTGCACTGAAAAACTTAGAATTTACTGAAAAACCCGCATTAGACGATATGCACAGTGTAGTACATTGTATATGAGTGAGTTGCACTGAAAAACTTAGAATTTACTGAAAAACCCGCATTAGACGAAATGCACAGTGTAGTACATAGTATATGAGTGAGTTGCACTGAAAAACTTAGAATTTACTGAAAAACCCGCATTAGACGAAATGCACAGTGTAGTACATAGTATATGAGTGAGTTGCACTGAAAACCTTAGAATTTACTGAAAAACCCGCATTAGACGAAATGCACAGTGTAGTACATTGTATATGAGTGAGTTGCACTGAAAAACTTAGAATTTACTGAAAAACCCGCATTAGACGAAATGCACAGTGTAGTATATTGTATATGAGTGAGTTGCACTGAAAAACTTAGAATTTACTGAAAAACCCGCATTAGACGAAATGCACAGTGTAGTACATTGTATATGAGTGAGTTGCACTGAAAAACTTAGAATTTACTGAAAAACCCGCATTAGACGAAATGCACAGTGTAGTACATTGTATATGAGTGAGTTGCACTGAAAAACTTAAATTTTTCTGAAAAACCCGCATTAGACGAAATGCACAGTGTAGTACATTGTATATGAGTGAGTTGCACTGAAAAACTTAGAATTTACTGAAAAACCCGCATTAGACGAAATGCACAGTGTAGTACATTGTATATGAGTGAGTTGCACTGAAAAACTTAGAATTTACTGAAAAACCCGCATTAGACGAAATGCACAGTGTAGTACATTGTATATGAGTGAGTTGCACTGAAAAAATTAGAATTTACTGAAAAACCCGCATTAGACGAAAAGCACAGTGTAGTACATTGTATATGAGTGAGTTGCACTGAAAAACTTAGAATTTACTGAAAAACCACCATTAGACGAAATGCACAGTGTAGTACATTGTATATGAGTGAGTTGCACTGAAAAACTTAGAATTTACTGAAAAACCCGCATTAGACGAAATGCACAGTGTAGTACATTGTATATGAGTGAGTTGCACTGAAAACCTTAGAATTTACTGAAAAACCCGCATTAGACGAAATGCACAGTGTAGTACATTGTATATGAGTGAGTTGCACTGAAAAACTTAGAATTTACTGAAAAACCCGCATTAGACGAAATGCACAGTGTAGTACATTGTATATGAGTGAGTTGCACTGAAAAACTTAAAATTTACTGAAAAACCCGCATTAGACGAAATGCACAGTGTAGTACATTGTATATGAGTGAGTTGCACTGAAAAACTTAGAATTTACTGAAAAACCCGCATTAGACGAAATGCACAGTGTAGTACATTGTATATGAGTGAGTTGCACTGAAAAAATTAGAATTTACTGAAAAACCCGCATTAGACGAAATGCACAGTGTAGTACATTGTATATGAGTGAGTTGCACTGAAAAACTTAGAATTTACTGAAAAACCACCATTAGACGAAATGCACAGTGTAGTACATTGTATATGAGTGAGTTGCACTGAAAAACTTAGAATTTACTGAAAAAACCGCATTAGACGAAATGCACAGTGTAGTACATTGTATATGAGTGAGTTGCACTGAAAAACTTAGAATTTACTGAAAAACCAGCATTATACGAAATGCACAGTGTAGTACATTGTATATGAGTGAGTTGCACTGAAAAACTTAGAATTTACTGAAAAACCCGCATTAGACGAAATGCACAGTGTAGTACACTGTATATGAGTGAGTTGCACTGAAAAACTTAGAATTTACTGAGAAACCTGCATTAGACGAAATGCACAGTGTAGTACATTGTATATGAGTGAGTTGCACTGAAAAACTTAGAATTTACTGAAAAACCCGCATTAGACGAAATGCACAGTGTAGTACATTGTATATGAGTGAGTTGCACTGAAAAACTTAGAATTTACTGAAAAACCCGCATTAGACGATATGCACAGTGTAGTACATTGTATATGAGTGAGTTGCACTGAAAAACTTAGAATTTACTGAAAAACCCGCATTAGACGAAATGCACAGTGTAGTACATTGTATATGAGTGAGTTGCACTGAAAAACTTAGAATTTACTGAAAAACCCGCATTAGACGAAATGCACAGTGTAGTACACTGTATATGAGTGAGTTGCACTGAAAAACTTAGAATTTACTGAGAAACCCGCATTAGACGAAATGCACAGTGTAGTATATTGTATATGAGTGAGTTGCACTGAAAAACTTAGAATTTACTGAAAAACCCGCATTAGACGAAATGCACAGTGTAGTACACTGTATATGAGTGAGTTGCACTGAAAAACTTAGAATTTACTGAAAAACCCGCATTAGACGATATGCACAGTGTAGTACATTGTATATGAGTGAGTTGCACTGAAAAACTTAGAATTTACTGAAAAACCCGCATTAGACGAAATGCACAGTGTAGTACATAGTATATGAGTGAGTTGCACTGAAAACCTTAGAATTTACTGAAAAACCCGCATTAGACGAAATGCACAGTGTAGTACATTGTATATGAGTGAGTTGCACTGAAAAACTTAGAATTTACTGAAAAACCCGCATTAGACGAAATGCACAGTGTAGTATATTGTATATGAGTAAGTTGCACTGAAAAACTTAGAATTTACTGAAAAACCCGCATTAGACGAAATGCACAGTGTAGTACATTGTATATGAGTGAGTTGCACTGAAAAACTTAGAATTTACTGAAAAACCCGCATTAGACGAAATGCACAGTGTAGTACATTGTATATGAGTGAGTTGCACTGAAAAACTTAAATTTTTCTGAAAAACCCGCATTAGACGAAATGCACAGTGTAGTACATTGTATATGAGTGAGTTGCACTGAAAAACTTAGAATTTACTGAAAAACCCGCATTAGACGAAATGCACAGTGTAGTACATTGTATATGAGTGAGTTGCACTGAAAAACTTAGAATTTACTGAAAAACCCGCATTAGACGAAATGCACAGTGTAGTACATTGTATATGAGTGAGTTGCACTGAAAAAATTAGAATTTACTGAAAAACCCGCATTAGACGAAAAGCACAGTGTAGTACATTGTATATGAGTGAGTTGCACTGAAAAACTTAGAATTTACTGAAAAACCACCATTAGACGAAATGCACAGTGTAGTACATTGTATATGAGTGAGTTGCACTGAAAAACTTAGAATTTACTGAAAAACCCGCATTAGACGAAATGCACAGTGTAGTACATTGTATATGAGTGAGTTGCACTGAAAAACTTAGAATTTACTGAAAAACCCGCATTAGACGAAATGCACAGTGTAGTACATTGTATATGAGTGAGTTGCACTGAAAAACTTAGAATTTACTGAAAAACCCGCATTAGACGAAATGCACAGTGTAGTACATTGTATATGAGTGAGTTGCACTGAAAAACTTAAAATTTACTGAAAAACCCGCATTAGACGAAATGCACAGTGTAGTACATTGTATATGAGTGAGTTGCACTGAAAAACTTAGAATTTACTGAAAAACCCGCATTAGACGAAATGCACAGTGTAGTACATTGTATATGAGTGAGTTGCACTGAAAAAATTAGAATTTACTGAAAAACCCGCATTAGACGAAATGCACAGTGTAGTACATTGTATATGAGTGAGTTGCACTGAAAAACTTAGAATTTACTGAAAAACCACCATTAGACGAAATGCACAGTGTAGTACATTGTATATGAGTGAGTTGCACTGAAAAACTTAGAATTTACTGAAAAAACCGCATTAGACGAAATGCACAGTGTAGTACATTGTATATGAGTGAGTTGCACTGAAAAACTTAGAATTTACTGAAAAACCAGCATTATACGAAATGCACAGTGTAGTACATTGTATATGAGTGAGTTGCACTGAAAAACTTAGAATTTACTGAAAAACCCGCATTAGACGAAATGCACAGTGTAGTACACTGTATATGAGTGAGTTGCACTGAAAAACTTAGAATTTACTGAGAAACCTGCATTAGACGAAATGCACAGTGTAGTACATTGTATATGAGTGAGTTGCACTGAAAAACTTAGAATTTACTGAAAAACCCGCATTAGACGAAATGCACAGTGTAGTACATTGTATATGAGTGAGTTGCACTGAAAAACTTAGAATTTACTGAAAAACCCGCATTAGACGATATGCACAGTGTAGTACATTGTATATGAGTGAGTTGCACTGAAAAACTTAGAATTTACTGAAAAACCCGCATTAGACGAAATGCACAGTGTAGTACATTGTATATGAGTGAGTTGCACTGAAAAACTTAGAATTTACTGAAAAACCCGCATTAGACGAAAAGCACAGTGTAGTACATTGTATATGAGTGAGTTGCACTGAAAAACTTAGAATTTACTGAAAAACCCGCATTAGACGAAATGCACAGTGTAGTACATTGTATATGAGTGAGTTGCACTGAAAAACTTAGAATTTACTGAAAAACCCGCATTAGACGAAATGCACAGTGTAGTACATTGTATATGAGTGAGTTGCACTGAAAAACTTAGAATTTACTGAAAAACCCGCATTAGACGAAATGCACAGTGTAGTAAGTTGTATATGAGTGAGTTGCACTGAAAAACTTAGAATTTACTGAAAAACCCGCATTAGACGAAATGCACAGTGTAGTAAGTTGTATATGAGTGAGTTGCACTGAAAAACTTAGAATTTACTGAAAAACCCGCATTAGACGAAATGCACAGTGTAGTACATTGTATATGAGTGAGTTGCACTGAAAAACTTAGAATTTACTGAAAAACCCGCATTAGACGAAATGCACAGTGTAGTACACTGTATATGAGTGAGTTGCACTGAAAAACTTAGAATTTACTGAGAAACCCGCATTAGACGAAATGCACAGTGTAGTACATTGTATATGAGTGAGTTGCACTGAAAAACTTAGAATTTACTGAAAAACCCGCATTAGACGAAATGCACAGTGTAGTACATTGTATATGAGTGAGTTGCACTGAAAAACTTAGAATTTACTGAAAAACCCGCATTAGACGATATGCACAGTGTAGTACATTGTATATGAGTGAGTTGCACTGAAAAACTTAGAATTTACTGAAAAACCCGCATTAGACGAAATGCACAGTGTAGTACATAGTATATGAGTGAGTTGCACTGAAAAACTTAGAATTTACTGAAAAACCCGCATTAGACGAAATGCACAGTGTAGTACATTGTATATGAGTGAGTTGCACTGAAAAACTTAGAATTTACTGAAAAACCCGCATTATACGAAAAGCACAGTGTAGTACATTGTATATGAGTGAGTTGCACTGAAAAACTTAGAATTTACTGAAAAACCCGCATTAGACGAAATGCACAGTGTAGTACATTGTATATGAGTGAGTTGCACTGAAAAACTTAGAATTTACTGAAAAACCCGCATTAGACGAAATGCACAGTGTAGTACATTGTATATGAGTGAGTTGCACTGAAAAACTTAGAATTTACTGAAAAACCCGCATTAGACGAAATGCACAGTGTAGTACATTGTATATGAGTGAGTTGCACTGAAAAACTTAGAATTTACTGAAAAACCCGCATTAGACGAAATGCACAGTGTAGTACATTGTATATGAGTGAGTTGCACTGAAAAACTTAAAATTTACTGAAAAACCCGCATTAGACGAAATGCACAGTGTAGTACATTGTATATGAGTGAGTTGCACTGAAAAACTTAGAATTTACTGAAAAACCCGCATTAGACGAAATGCACAGTGTAGTACATTGTATATGAGTGAGTTGCACTGAAAAAATTAGAATTTACTGAAAAACCCGCATTAGACGAAATGCACAGTGTAGTACATTGTATATGAGTGAGTTGCACTGAAAAACTTAGAATTTACTGAAAAAACCGCATTAGACGAAATGCACAGTGTAGTACATTGTATATGAGTGAGTTGCACTGAAAAACTTAGAATTTACTGAAAAACCAGCATTATACGAAATGCACAGTGTAGTACATTGTATATGAGTGAGTTGCACTGAAAAACTTAGAATTTACTGAAAAACCCGCATTAGACGAAATGCACAGTGTAGTACACTGTATATGAGTGAGTTGCACTGAAAAACTTAGAATTTACTGAGAAACCTGCATTAGACGAAATGCACAGTGTAGTACATTGTATATGAGTGAGTTGCACTGAAAAACTTAGAATTTACTGAAAAACCCGCATTAGACGAAATGCACAGTGTAGTACATTGTATATGAGTGAGTTGCACTGAAAAACTTAGAATTTACTGAAAAACCCGCATTAGACGATATGCACAGTGTAGTACATTGTATATGAGTGAGTTGCACTGAAAAACTTAGAATTTACTGAAAAACCCGCATTAGACGAAATGCACAGTGTAGTACATTGTATATGAGTGAGTTGCACTGAAAAACTTAGAATTTACTGAAAAACCCGCATTAGACGAAAAGCACAGTGTAGTACATTGTATATGAGTGAGTTGCACTGAAAAACTTAGAATTTACTGAAAAACCCGCATTAGACGAAATGCACAGTGTAGTACATTGTATATGAGTGAGTTGCACTGAAAAACTTAGAATTTACTGAAAAACCCGCATTAGACGAAATGCACAGTGTAGTACATTGTATATGAGTGAGTTGCACTGAAAAACTTAGAATTTACTGAAAAACCCGCATTAGACGAAATGCACAGTGTAGTAAGTTGTATATGAGTGAGTTGCACTGAAAAACTTAGAATTTACTGAAAAACCCGCATTAGACGAAATGCACAGTGTAGTAAGTTGTATATGAGTGAGTTGCACTGAAAAACTTAGAATTTACTGAAAAACCCGCATTAGACGAAATGCACAGTGTAGTACATTGTATATGAGTGAGTTGCACTGAAAAACTTAGAATTTACTGAAAAACCCGCATTAGACGAAATGCACAGTGTAGTACACTGTATATGAGTGAGTTGCACTGAAAAACTTAGAATTTACTGAGAAACCCGCATTAGACGAAATGCACAGTGTAGTACATTGTATATGAGTGAGTTGCACTGAAAAACTTAGAATTTACTGAAAAACCCGCATTAGACGAAATGCACAGTGTAGTACATTGTATATGAGTGAGTTGCACTGAAAAACTTAGAATTTACTGAAAAACCCGCATTAGACGATATGCACAGTGTAGTACATTGTATATGAGTGAGTTGCACTGAAAAACTTAGAATTTACTGAAAAACCCGCATTAGACGAAATGCACAGTGTAGTACATAGTATATGAGTGAGTTGCACTGAAAAACTTAGAATTTACTGAAAAACCCGCATTAGACGAAATGCACAGTGTAGTACATAGTATATGAGTGAGTTGCACTGAAAAACTTAGAATTTACTGAAAAACCCGCATTAGACGAAATGCACAGTGTAGTACATTGGATATGAGTGAGTTGCACTGAAAAACTTAGAATTTACTGAAAAACCCGCATTAGAGGAAATGCACAGTGTAGTACATTGTATATGAGTGAGTTGCACTGAAAAACTTAGAATTTACTGAAAAACCCGCATTAGACGAAATGCACAGTGTAGTACATTGTATATGAGTGAGTTGCACTGAAGAACTTAGAATTTACTGAAAAACCCGCATTAGACGAAATGCACAGTGTAGTACATTGTATATGAGTGAGTTGCACTGAAAAACTTAGAATTTACTGAAAAACCCGCATTAGACGAAATGCACAGTGTAGTACATTGTATATGAGTGAGTTGCACTGAAAAACTTAGAATTTACTGAAAAACCCGCATTAGACGAAATGCACAGTGTAGTACATTGTATATGAGTGAGTTGCACTGAAAAACTTAAATTTTTCTGAAAAACCCGCAATAGACGAAATGCACAGTGTAGTACATTGTATATGAGTGAGTTGCACTGAAAAACTTAGAATTTACTGAAAAACCCGCATTAGACGAAATGCACAGTGTAGTACATTGTATATGAGTGAGTTGCACTGAAAAACTTAGAATTTACTGAAAAACCCGCATTAGACGAAATGCACAGTGTAGTACATTGTATATGAGTGAGTTGCACTGAAAAAATTAGAATTTACTGAAAAACCCGCATTAGACGAAATGCACAGTGTAGTACATTGTATATGAGTGAGTTGCACTGAAAAACTTAGAATTTACTGAAAAACCACCATTAGACGAAATGCACAGTGTAGTACATTGTATATGAGTGAGTTGCACTGAAAAACTTAGAATTTACTGAAAAACCCGCATTAGACGAAATGCACAGTGTAGTACATTGTATATGAGTGAGTTGCACTGAAAAACTTAGAATTTACTGAAAAACCCGCATTATACGAAATGCACAGTGTAGTACATTGTATATGAGTGAGTTGCACTGAAAAACTTAGAATTTACTGAAAAACCCGCATTAGACGAAATGCACAGTGTAGTACACTGTATATGAGTGAGTTGCACTGAAAAACTTAGAATTTACTGAGAAACCTGCATTAGACGAAATGCACAGTGTAGTACATTGTATATGAGTGAGTTGCACTGAAAAACTTAGAATTTACTGAAAAACCCGCATTAGACGAAATGCACAGTGTAGTACATTGTATATGAGTGAGTTGCACTGAAAAACTTAGAATTTACTGAAAAACCCGCATTAGACGAAAAGCACAGTGTAGTACATTGTATATGAGTGAGTTGCACTGAAAAACTTAGAATTTACTGAAAAACCCGCATTAGACGAAATGCACAGTGTAGTACATTGTATATGAGTGAGTTGCACTGAAAAACTTAGAATTTACTGAAAAACCCGCATTAGACGAAATGCACAGTGTAGTACATTGTATATGAGTGAGTTGCACTGAAAAACTTAGAATTTACTAAAAAACGCGCATTAGACGATATGCACAGTGTAGTACATTGTATATGAGTGAGTTGCACTGAAAAACTTAGAATTTACTGAAAAACCCGCATTAGACGAAATGCACAGTGTAGTACATTGTATATGAGTGAGTTGCACTGAAAAACTTAGAATTTACTGAAAAACCCGCATTAGACGAAAAGCACAGTGTAGTACATTGTATATGAGTGAGTTGCACTGAAAAACTTAGAATTTACTGAAAAACCCGCATTAGACGAAATGCACAGTGTAGTACATAGTATATGAGTGAGTTGCACTGAAAAACTTAGAATTTACTGAAAAACCCGCATTAGACGAAATGCACAGTGTAGTACATAGTATATGAGTGAGTTGCACTGAAAAATTTAGAATTTACTGAAAAACCCGCATTAGACGAAATGCACAGTGTAGTACATTGTATATGAGTGAGTTGCACTGAAAAACTTAGAATTTACTGAAAAACCCGCATTAGACGAAATGCACAGTGTAGTACATTGTATATGAGTGAGTTGCACTGAAAAACTTAGAATTTACTGAAAAACCCGCATTAGACGAAATGCACAGTGTAGTACATTGTATATGAGTGAGTTGCACTGAAAAACTTAGAATTTACTGAAATACCCGCATTAGACGAAATGCACAGTGTAGTACATTGTATATGAGTGAGTTGCACTGAAAAACTTAGAATTTACTGAAAAACCCGCATTAGACGAAATGCACAGTGTAGTACATTGTATATGAGTGAGTTGCACTGAAAAACTTAGAATTAACTGAAAAACCCGCATTAGACGAAATGCACAGTGTAGTACATAGTATATGAGTGAGTTGCACTGAAGAACTTAGAATTTACTGAAAAACCCGCATTAGACGAAATGCACAGTGTAGTACATTGTATATGAGTGAGTTGCACTGAAAAACTTAGAATTTACTGAAAAACCCGCATTAGACGAAATGCACAGTGTAGTACATTGTATATGAGTGAGTTGCACTGAAAAACTTAGAATTTACTGAAAAACCTGCATTAGACGAAATGCACAGTGTAGTACATTGTATATGAGTGAGTTGCACTGAAAAACTTAGAATTTACTGAAAAACCCGCATTAGACGAAATGCACAGTGTAGTACATTGTATATGAGTGAGTTGCACTGAAAAACTTAGAATTTACTGAAAAACCCGCATTAGACGAAATGCACAGTGTAGTACATTGTATATGAGTGAGTTGCACTGAAAAATTTAGAATTTACTGCAAAACCCGCATTAGACGAAATGCACAGTGTAGTACATTGTATATGAGTGAGTTGCACTGAAAAACTTAGAATTTACTGAAAAACCCGCATTAGACGAAATGCACAGTGTAGTACATAGTATATGAGTGAGTTGCACTGAAAAACTTAGAATTTACTGAAAAACCCGCATTAGACGAAATGCACAGTGTAGTACATAGTATATGAGTGAGTTGCACTGAAGAACTTAGAATTTACTGAAAAACCCGCATTAGACGAAATGCACAGTGTAGTACATTGTATATGAGTGAGTTGCACTGAAAAACTTAGAATTTACTGAAAAACCCGCATTAGACGAAATGCACAGTGTAGTACATAGTATATGAGTGAGTTGCACTGAAAAACTTAGAATTTACTGAAAAACCCGCATTAGACGAAATGCACAGTGTAGTACATAGTACATGAGTGAGTTGCACTGAAAAACTTAGAATTTACTGAAAAACCCGCATTAGACGAAATGCACAGTGTAGTACATTGTATATGAGTGAGTTGCACTGAAAAACGTAGAATTTACTGAAAAACCCGCATTAGACGAAATGCACAGTGTAGTACATTGTATATGAGTGAGTTGCACTGAAAAACTCAGAATTTACTGAAAAACCCGCATTAGACGAAATGCAGTGTAGTACATAGTATATGAGTGAGTTGCACTGAAAAACTTAGAATTTACTGTAAAACCCGCATTAGACGAAATGCACAGTGTAGTACATTGTATAAGAGTGAGTTGCACTGAAAAACTTAGAATTTACTGAAAAACCCGCATTAGACGAAATGCACAGTGTAGTACATTGTATATGAGTGAGTTGCACTGAAAAACTTAGAATTTACTGAAAAACCCGCATTAGACGAAATGCACAGTGTAGTACATTGTATATGAGTGAGTTGCACTGAAAAAATTAGAATTTACTGAAAAACCCGCATTAGACGAAATGCACAGTGTAGTACATTGTATATGAGTGAGTTGCACTGAAAAAACTTAGAATTTACTGAAAAACCCGCATTAGTCGAAATGCACAGTGTAGTACATTGTATATGAGTTAGTTGCACTGAAAAAATTAGAATTTACTGAAAAACACGCATTAGACGAAATGCACAGTGTAGTACATTGTATATGAGTGAGTTGCACTGAAAAACTTAGAATTTACTGAAAAACCCGCATTAGAGGAAATGCACAGTGTAGTACATTGTATATGAGTGAGTTGCACTGAAAAAATTAGAATTTACTGAAAAACCCGCATTAGACGAAATGCACAGTGTAGTACATTGTATATGAGTGAGTTGCACTGAAAAACTTAGAATTTACTGAAAAACCCGCATTAGACGAAATGCACAGTGTAGTACATTGTATATGAGTGAGTTGCACTGAAAAACTTAGAATTTACTGAAAAACCCGCATTAGACGAAATGCACAGTGTAGTACATTGTATATGAGTGAGTTGCCCTGAAAAACTTAGAATTTACTGAAAAACCCGCATTAGACGAAATGCACAGTGTAGTACATTGTATATGAGTGAGTTGCACTGAAAAACTTAGAAATTACTGAAAAACCCGCATTAGACGAAATGCACAGTGTAGTACATTGTACATGAGTGAGTTGCACTGAAAAACTTAGAATTTACTGAAAAACCCGCATTAGACGAAATGCACAGTGTAGTACATTGTATATGAGTGAGTTGCACTGAAAAACTTAGAATTTACTGAAAAACCCGCATTAGACGAAATGCACAGTGTAGTACATTGTATATGAGTGAGTTGCACTGAAAAACTTAGAATTTACTGAAAAACCCGCATTAGACGAAATGCACAGTGTAGTACATTGTATATGAGTGAGTTGCACTGAAAAAATTAGAATTTACTGAAAAACCCGCATTAGACGAAATGCACAGTGTAGTACATTGTATATGAGTGAGTTGCACTGAAAAACTTAGAATTTACTGAAAAACCCGCATTAGACGAAATGCACAGTGTAGTACATTGTATATGAGTGAGTTGCACTGAAAAAATTAGAATTTACTGAAAAACACGCATTAGACGAAATGCACAGTGTAGTACATTGTATATGAGTGAGTTGCACTGAAAAACTTAGAATTTACTGAAAAACCCGCATTAGAGGAAATGCACAGTGTAGTACATTGTATATGAGTGAGTTGCACTGAAAAAATTAGAATTTACTGAAAAACCCGCATTAGACGAAATGCACAGTGTAGTACATTGTATATGAGTGAGTTGCACTGAAAAACTTAGAATTTACTGAAAAACCCGCATTAGACGAAATGCACAGTTTAGTACATTGTATATGAGTGAGTTGCACTGAAAAACTTAGATTTTACTGAAAAACCCGCATTAGACGAAATGCACAGTGTAGTACATTGTATATGAGTGAGTTGCACTGAAAAACTTAGAATTTACTGAAAAACCCGCATTAGACGAAATGCACAGTGTAGTACATAGTATATGAGTGAGTTGCACTGAAAAACTTAGAATTTACTGAAAAACCCGCATTAGACGAAATGCACAGTGTAGTACATTGTATATGAGTGAGTTGCACTGAAAAACTTAGAATTTACTGAAAAACCCGCATTAGACGAAATGCACAGTGTAGTACATTGTATATGAGTGAGTTGCACTGAAAAACTTAGAATTTACTGAGAAACCCGCATTAGACGAAATGCACAGTGTAGTACATTGTATATGAGTGAGTTGCACTGAAAAACTTAGAATTTACTGAAAAACCCGCATTAGACGAAATGCACAGTGTAGTACATTGTATATGAGTGAGTTGCACTGAAAAACTTAGAATTTACTGAAAAACCCGCATTAGACGAAATGCACAGTGTAGTACATTGTATATGAGTGAGTTGCACTGAAAAACTTAGAATTTACTGAAAAACGCGCATTAGACGATATGCACAGTGTAGTACATTGTATATGAGTGAGTTGCACTGAAAAACTTAGAATTTACTGAAAAACCCGCATTAGACGAAATGCACAGTGTAGTACATTGTATATGAGTGAGTTGCACTGAAAAACTTAGAATTTACTGAAAAACCCGCATTAGACGAAAAGCACAGTGTAGTACATTGTATATGAGTGAGTTGCACTGAAAAACTTAGAATTTACTGAAAAACCCGCATTAGACGAAATGCACAGTGTAGTACATAGTATATGAGTGAGTTGCACTGAAAAACTTAGAATTTACTGAAAAACCCGCATTAGACGAAATGCACAGTGTAGTACATAGTATATGAGTGAGTTGCACTGAAAAATTTAGAATTTACTGAAAAACCCGCATTAGACGAAATGCACAGTGTAGTACATTGTATATGAGTGAGTTGCACTGAAAAACTTAGAATTTACTGAAAAACCCGCATTAGACGAAATGCACAGTGTAGTACATTGTATATGAGTGAGTTGCACTGAAAAACTTAGAATTTACTGAAAAACCCGCATTAGACGAAATGCACAGTGTAGTACATTGTATATGAGTGAGTTGCACTGAAAAACTTAGAATTTACTGAAATACCCGCATTAGACGAAATGCACAGTGTAGTACATTGTATATGAGTGAGTTGCACTGAAAAACTTAGAATTTACTGAAAAACCCGCATTAGACGAAATGCACAGTGTAGTACATTGTATATGAGTGAGTTGCACTGAAAAACTTAGAATTAACTGAAAAACCCGCATTAGACGAAATGCACAGTGTAGTACATAGTATATGAGTGAGTTGCACTGAAGAACTTAGAATTTACTGAAAAACCCGCATTAGACGAAATGCACAGTGTAGTACATTGTATATGAGTGAGTTGCACTGAAAAACTTAGAATTTACTGAAAAACCCGCATTAGACGAAATGCACAGTGTAGTACATTGTATATGAGTGAGTTGCACTGAAAAACTTAGAATTTACTGAAAAACCTGCATTAGACGAAATGCACAGTGTAGTACATTGTATATGAGTGAGTTGCACTGAAAAACTTAGAATTTACTGAAAAACCCGCATTAGACGAAATGCACAGTGTAGTACATTGTATATGAGTGAGTTGCACTGAAAAACTTAGAATTTACTGAAAAACCCGCATTAGACGAAATGCACAGTGTAGTACATTGTATATGAGTGAGTTGCACTGAAAAATTTAGAATTTACTGCAAAACCCGCATTAGACGAAATGCACAGTGTAGTACATTGTATATGAGTGAGTTGCACTGAAAAACTTAGAATTTACTGAAAAACCCGCATTAGACGAAATGCACAGTGTAGTACATTGTATATGAGTGAGTTGCACTGAAAAAACTTAGAATTTACTGAAAAACCCGCATTAGACGAAATGCACAGTGTAGTACATTGTATATGAGTGAGTTGCACTGAAAAACTTAGAATTTACTGAAAAACCCGCATTAGACGAAATGCAGAGTGTAGTACATTGTATATGAGTGAGTTGCCCTGAAAAACTTAGAATTTACTGAAAAACCCGCATTAGACGAAATGCACAGTGTAGTACATTGTATATGAGTGAGTTGCACTGAAAAACTTAGAAATTACTGAAAAACCCGCATTAGACGAAATGCACAGTGTAGTACATTGTACATGAGTGAGTTGCACTGAAAAACTTAGAATTTACTGAAAAACCCGCATTAGACGAAATGCACAGTGTAGTACATTGTATATGAGTGAGTTGCACTGAAAAACTTAGAATTTACTGAAAAACCCGCATTAGACGAAATGCAGAGTGTAGTACATTGTATATGAGTGAGTTGCCCTGAAAAACTTAGAATTTACTGAAAAACCCGCATTAGACGAAATGCACAGTGTAGTACATTGTATATGAGTGAGTTGCACTGAAAAACTTAGAAATTACTGAAAAACCCGCATTAGACGAAATGCACAGTGTAGTACATTGTACATGAGTGAGTTGCACTGAAAAACTTAGAATTTACTGAAAAACCCGCATTAGACGAAATGCACAGTGTAGTACATTGTATATGAGTGAGTTGCACTGAAAAACTTAGAATTTACTGAAAAACCCGCATTAGACGAAATGCACAGTGTAGTACATTGTATATGAGTGAGTTGCACTGAAAAACTTAGAATTTACTGAAAAACCCGCATTAGACGAAATGCACAGTGTAGTACATTGTATATGAGTGAGTTGCACTGAAAAAATTAGAATTTACTGAAAAACCCGCATTAGACGAAATGCACAGTGTAGTACATTGTATATGAGTGAGTTGCACTGAAAAACTTAGAATTTACTGAAAAACCCGCATTAGACGAAATGCACAGTGTAGTACATTGTATATGAGTGAGTTGCACTGAAAAAATTAGAATTTACTGAAAAACCCGCATTAGACGAAATGCACAGTGTAGTACATTGTATATGAGTGAGTTGCACTGAAAAAATTAGAATTTACTGAAAAACCCGCATTAGAGGAAATGCACAGTGTAGTACATTGTATATGAGTGAGTTGCACTGAAAAAATTAGAATTTACTGAAAAACCCGCATTAGACGAAATGCACAGTGTAGTACATTGTATATGAGTGAGTTGCACTGAAAAACTTAGAATTTACTGAAAAACCCGCATTAGACGAAATGCACAGTTTAGTACATTGTATATGAGTGAGTTGCACTGAAAAACTTAGATTTTACTGAAAAACCCGCATTAGACGAAATGCACAGTGTAGTACATTGTATATGAGTGAGTTGCACTGAAAAACTTAGAATTTACTGAAAAACCCGCATTAGACGAAATGCACAGTGTAGTACATAGTATATGAGTGAGTGTTGCACTGAAAAACTTAGAATTTACTGAAAAACCCGCATTAGACGAAATGCACAGTGTAGTACATTGTATATGAGTGAGTTGCACTGAAAAACTTAGAATTTACTGAAAAACCCGCATTAGACGAAATGCACAGTGTAGTACATTGTATATGAGTGAGTTGCACTGAAAAACTTAGAATTTACTGAGAAACCCGCATTAGACGAAATGCACAGTGTTAGTACATTGTATATGAGTGAGTTGCACTGAAAAACTTAGAATTTACTGAAAAACCCGCATTAGACGAAATGCACAGTGTAGTACATTGTATATGAGTGAGTTGCACTGAAAAACTTAGAATTTACTGAAAAACGCGCATTAGACGATATGCACAGTGTAGTACATTGTATATGAGTGAGTTGCACTGAAAAACTTAGAATTTACTGAAAAACCCGCATTAGACGAAATGCACAGTGTAGTACATTGTATATATGAGTGAGTTGCACTGAAAAACTTAGAATTTACTGAAAAACCCGCATTAGACGAAAAGCACAGTGTAGTACATTGTATATGAGTGAGTTGCACTGAAAAACTTAGAATTTACTGAAAAACCCGCATTAGACGAAATGCACAGTGTAGTACATAGTATATGAGTGAGTTGCACTGAAAAACTTAGAATTTACTGAAAAACCCGCATTAGACGAAATGCACAGTGTAGTACATAGTATATGAGTGAGTTGCACTGAAAAATTTAGAATTTACTGAAAAACCCGCATTAGACGAAATGCACAGTGTAGTACATTGTATATGAGTGAGTTGCACTGAAAAACTTAGAATTTACTGAAAAACCCGCATTAGACGAAATGCACAGTGTAGTACATTGTATATGAGTGAGTTGCACTGAAAAAATTAGAATTTACTGAAAAACACGCATTAGACGAAATGCACAGTGTAGTACATTGTATATGAGTGAGTTGCACTGAAAAACTTAGAATTTACTGAAAAACCCGCATTAGAGGAAATGCACAGTGTAGTACATTGTATATGAGTGAGTTGCACTGAAAAAATTAGAATTTACTGAAAAACCCGCATTAGACGAAATGCACAGTGTAGTACATTGTATATGAGTGAGTTGCACTGAAAAACTTAGAATTTACTGAAAAAACCCGCATTAGACGAAATGCACAGTGTAGTACATTGTATATGAGTGAGTTGCACTGAAAAACTTAGAATTTACTGAAAAACCCGCATTAGACGAAATGCAGAGTGTAGTACATTGTATATGAGTGAGTTGCCCTGAAAAACTTAGAATTTACTGAAAAACCCGCATTAGACGAAATGCACAGTGTAGTACATTGTATATGAGTGAGTTGCACTGAAAAACTTAGAAATTACTGAAAAACCCGCATTAGACGAAATGCACAGTGTAGTACATTGTACATGAGTGAGTTGCACTGAAAAACTTAGAATTTACTGAAAAACCCGCATTAGACGAAATGCACAGTGTAGTACATTGTATATGAGTGAGTTGCACTGAAAAACTTAGAATTTACTGAAAAACCCGCATTAGACGAAATGCAGAGTGTAGTACATTGTATATGAGTGAGTTGCCCTGAAAAACTTAGAATTTACTGAAAAACCCGCATTAGACGAAATGCACAGTGTAGTACATTGTATATGAGTGAGTTGCACTGAAAAACTTAGAAATTACTGAAAAACCCGCATTAGACGAAATGCACAGTGTAGTACATTGTACATGAGTGAGTTGCACTGAAAAACTTAGAATTTACTGAAAAACCCGCATTAGACGAAATGCACAGTGTAGTACATTGTATATGAGTGAGTTGCACTGAAAAACTTAGAATTTACTGAAAAACCCGCATTAGACGAAATGCACAGTGTAGTACATTGTATATGAGTGAGTTGCACTGAAAAACTTAGAATTTACTGAAAAACCCGCATTAGACGAAATGCACAGTGTAGTACATAGTATATGAGTGAGTTGCACTGAAAAACTTAGAATTTACTGAAAAACCCGCATTAGACGAAATGCACAGTGTAGTACATTGTATATGAGTGAGTTGCACTGAAAAACTTAGAATTTACTGAAAAACCCGCATTAGACGAAATGCACAGTGTAGTACATTGTATATGAGTGAGTTGCACTGAAAAAATTAGAATTTACTGAAAAACCCGCATTAGACGAAATGCACAGTGTAGTACATTGTATATGAGTGAGTTGCACTGAAAAACTTAGAATTTACTGAAAAACCCGCATTAGAGGAAATGCACAGTGTAGTACATTGTATATGAGTGAGTTGCACTGAAAAAATTAGAATTTACTGAAAAACCCGCATTAGACGAAATGCACAGTGTAGTACATTGTATATGAGTGAGTTGCACTGAAAAACTTAGAATTTACTGAAAAACCCGCATTAGACGAAATGCACAGTTTAGTACATTGTATATGAGTGAGTTGCACTGAAAAACTTAGATTTTACTGAAAAACCCGCATTAGACGAAATGCACAGTGTAGTACATTGTATATGAGTGAGTTGCACTGAAAAACTTAGAATTTACTGAAAAACCCGCATTAGACGAAATGCACAGTGTAGTACATAGTATATGAGTGAGTTGCACTGAAAAACTTAGAATTTACTGAAAAACCCGCATTAGACGAAATGCACAGTGTAGTACATTGTATATGAGTGAGTTGCACTGAAAAACTTAGAATTTACTGAAAAACCCGCATTAGACGAAATGCACAGTGTAGTACATTGTATATGAGTGAGTTGCACTGAAAAACTTAGAATTTACTGAGAAACCCGCATTAGACGAAATGCACAGTGTAGTACATTGTATATGAGTGAGTTGCACTGAAAAACTTAGAATTTACTGAAAAACCCGCATTAGACGAAATGCACAGTGTAGTACATTGTATATGAGTGAGTTGCACTGAAAAACTTAGAATTTACTGAAAAACCCGCATTAGACGAAATGCACAGTGTAGTACATTGTATATGAGTGAGTTGCACTGAAAAACTTAGAATTTACTGAAAAACGCGCATTAGACGATATGCACAGTGTAGTACATTGTATATGAGTGAGTTGCACTGAAAAACTTAGAATTTACTGAAAAACCCGCATTAGACGAAATGCACAGTGTAGTACATTGTATATGAGTGAGTTGCACTGAAAAACTTAGAATTTACTGAAAAACCCGCATTAGACGAAAAGCACAGTGTAGTACATTGTATATGAGTGAGTTGCACTGAAAAACTTAGAATTTACTGAAAAACCCGCATTAGACGAAATGCACAGTGTAGTACATAGTATATGAGTGAGTTGCACTGAAAAACTTAGAATTTACTGAAAAACCCGCATTAGACGAAATGCACAGTGTAGTACATAGTATATGAGTGAGTTGCACTGAAAAATTTAGAATTTACTGAAAAACCCGCATTAGACGAAATGCACAGTGTAGTACATTGTATATGAGTGAGTTGCACTGAAAAACTTAGAATTTACTGAAAAACCCGCATTAGACGAAATGCACAGTGTAGTACATTGTATATGAGTGAGTTGCACTGAAAAACTTAGAATTTACTGAAATACCCGCATTAGACGAAATGCACAGTGTAGTACATTGTATATGAGTGAGTTGCACTGAAAAACTTAGAATTTACTGAAAAACCCGCATTAGACGAAATGCACAGTGTAGTACATTGTATATGAGTGAGTTGCACTGAAAAACTTAGAATTAACTGAAAAACCCGCATTAGACGAAATGCACAGTGTAGTACATAGTATATGAGTGAGTTGCACTGAAGAACTTAGAATTTACTGAAAAACCCGCATTAGACGAAATGCACAGTGTAGTACATTGTATATGAGTGAGTTGCACTGAAAAACTTAGAATTTACTGAAAAACCCGCATTAGACGAAATGCACAGTGTAGTACATTGTATATGAGTGAGTTGCACTGAAAAACTTAGAATTTACTGAAAAACCTGCATTAGACGAAATGCACAGTGTAGTACATTGTATATGAGTGAGTTGCACTGAAAAACTTAGAATTTACTGAAAAACCCGCATTAGACGAAATGCACAGTGTAGTACATTGTATATGAGTGAGTTGCACTGAAAAACTTAGAATTTACTGAAAAACCCGCATTAGACGAAATGCACAGTGTAGTACATTGTATATGAGTGAGTTGCACTGAAAAATTTAGAATTTACTGCAAAACCCGCATTAGACGAAATGCACAGTGTAGTACATTGTATATGAGTGAGTTGCACTGAAAAACTTAGAATTTACTGAAAAACCCGCATTAGACGAAATGCACAGTGTAGTACATAGTATATGAGTGAGTTGCACTGAAAAACTTAGAATTTACTGAAAAACCCGCATTAGACGAAATGCACAGTGTAGTACATAGTATATGAGTGAGTTGCACTGAAGAACTTAGAATTTACTGAAAAACCCGCATTAGACGAAATGCACAGTGTAGTACATTGTATATGAGTGAGTTGCACTGAAAAACTTAGAATTTACTGAAAAACCCGCATTAGACGAAATGCACAGTGTAGTACATAGTATATGAGTGAGTTGCACTGAAAAACTTAGAATTTACTGAAAAACCCGCATTAGACGAAATGCACAGTGTAGTACATAGTACATGAGTGAGTTGCACTGAAAAACTTAGAATTTACTGAAAAACCCGCATTAGACGAAATGCACAGTGTAGTACATTGTATATGAGTGAGTTGCACTGAAAAACGTAGAATTTACTGAAAAACCCGCATTAGACGAAATGCACAGTGTAGTACATTGTATATGAGTGAGTTGCACTGAAAAACTCAGAATTTACTGAAAAACCCGCATTAGACGAAATGCAGTGTAGTACATAGTATATGAGTGAGTTGCACTGAAAAACTTAGAATTTACTGTAAAACCCGCATTAGACGAAATGCACAGTGTAGTACATTGTATAAGAGTGAGTTGCACTGAAAAACTTAGAATTTACTGAAAAACCCGCATTAGACGAAATGCACAGTGTAGTACATTGTATATGAGTGAGTTGCACTGAAAAACTTAGAATTTACTGAAAAACCCGCATTAGACGAAATGCACAGTGTAGTACATTGTATATGAGTGAGTTGCACTGAAAAAATTAGAATTTACTGAAAAACCCGCATTAGACGAAATGCACAGTGTAGTACATTGTATATGAGTGAGTTGCACTGAAAAAACTTAGAATTTACTGAAAAACCCGCATTAGACGAAATGCACAGTGTAGTACATTGTATATGAGTGAGTTGCACTGAAAAAATTAGAATTTACTGAAAAACACGCATTAGACGAAATGCACAGTGTAGTACATTGTATATGAGTGAGTTGCACTGAAAAACTTAGAATTTACTGAAAAACCCGCATTAGACGAAATGCACAGTGTAGTACATTGTATATGAGTGAGTTGCACTGAAAAACTTAGAATTTACTGAAAAACCCGCATTAGACGAAATGCAGAGTGTAGTACATTGTATATGAGTGAGTTGCCCTGAAAAACTTAGAATTTACTGAAAAACCCGCATTAGACGAAATGCACAGTGTAGTACATTGTATATGAGTGAGTTGCACTGAAAAACTTAGAAATTACTGAAAAACCCGCATTAGACGAAATGCACAGTGTAGTACATTGTACATGAGTGAGTTGCACTGAAAAACTTAGAATTTACTGAAAAACCCGCATTAGACGAAATGCACAGTGTAGTACATTGTATATGAGTGAGTTGCACTGAAAAACTTAGAATTTACTGAAAAACCCGCATTAGACGAAATGCACAGTGTAGTACATTGTATATGAGTGAGTTGCACTGAAAAACTTAGAATTTACTGAAAAACCCGCATTAGACGAAATGCACAGTGTAGTACATTGTATATGAGTGAGTTGCACTGAAAAAATTAGAATTTACTGAAAAACCCGCATTAGACGAAATGCACAGTGTAGTACATTGTATATGAGTGAGTTGCACTGAAAAACTTAGAATTTACTGAAAAACCCGCATTAGACGAAATGCACAGTGTAGTACATTGTATATGAGTGAGTTGCACTGAAAAAATTAGAATTTACTGAAAAACACGCATTAGACGAAATGCACAGTGTAGTACATTGTATATGAGTGAGTTGCACTGAAAAACTTAGAATTTACTGAAAAACCCGCATTAGAGGAAATGCACAGTGTAGTACATTGTATATGAGTGAGTTGCACTGAAAAAATTAGAATTTACTGAAAAACCCGCATTAGACGAAATGCACAGTGTAGTACATTGTATATGAGTGAGTTGCACTGAAAAACTTAGAATTTACTGAAAAACCCGCATTAGACGAAATGCACAGTTTAGTACATTGTATATGAGTGAGTTGCACTGAAAAACTTAGATTTTACTGAAAAACCCGCATTAGACGAAATGCACAGTGTAGTACATTGTATATGAGTGAGTTGCACTGAAAAACTTAGAATTTACTGAAAAACCCGCATTAGACGAAATGCACAGTGTAGTACATAGTATATGAGTGAGTTGCACTGAAAAACTTAGAATTTACTGAAAAACCCGCATTAGACGAAATGCACAGTGTAGTACATTGTATATGAGTGAGTTGCACTGAAAAACTTAGAATTTACTGAAAAACCCGCATTAGACGAAATGCACAGTGTAGTACATTGTATATGAGTGAGTTGCACTGAAAAACTTAGAATTTACTGAGAAACCCGCATTAGACGAAATGCACAGTGTAGTACATTGTATATGAGTGAGTTGCACTGAAAAACTTAGAATTTACTGAAAAACCCGCATTAGACGAAATGCACAGTGTAGTACATTGTATATGAGTGAGTTGCACTGAAAAACTTAGAATTTACTGAAAAACCCGCATTAGACGATATGCACAGTGTAGTACATTGTATATGAGTGAGTTGCACTGAAAAACTTAGAATTTACTGAAAAACCCGCATTAGACGAAATGCACAGTGTAGTACATTTTATATGAGTGAGTTGCACTGAAAAACTTAGAATTTACTGAAAAACCCGCATTAGACGAAATGCACAGTGTAGTACATTGTATATGAGTGAGTTGCACTGAAAAACTTAGAATTTACTGAAAAACCCGCATTAGACGAAATGCACAGTGTAGTACATTGTATATGAGTGAGTTGCACTGAAAAACTTAGAATTTACTGAAAAACCCGCATTAGAGGAAATGCACAGTGTAGTACATTGTATATGAGTGAGTTGCACTGAAAAAATTAGAATTTACTGAAAAACCCGCATTAGACGAAATGCACAGTGTAGTACATTGTATATGAGTGAGTTGCACTGAAAAACTTAGAATTTACTGAAAAACCCGCATTAGACGAAATGCACAGTGTAGTACACTGTATATGAGTGAGTTGCACTGAAAAACTTAGAATTTACTGAAAAACACGCATTAGACGAAATGCACAGTGTAGTACATTGTATATGAGAGAGTTGCACTGAAAAACTTAGAATTTACTGAAAAACCCGCATTAGACGAAATGCACAGTGTAGTACATTGTATATGAGTGAGTTGCACTGAAAAACTTAGAATTTACTGAAAAACCCGCATTAGACGAAATGCACAGTGTAGTACATTGTACATGAGTGAGTTGCACTGAAAAACTTAGAATTTACTGAAAAACCCGCATTAGACGAAATGCACAGTGTAGTACATTGTATATGAGTGAGTTGCACTGAAAAACTTAGAATTTACTGAAAAACCCGCATTAGACGAAATGCACAGTGTAGTACATTGTATATGAGTGAGTTGCACTGAAGAACTTAGAATTTACTGAAAAACCCGCATTAGACGAAATGCACAGTGTAGTACATTGTATATGAGTGAGTTGCACTGAAAAACTTAAAATTTACTGAAAAACCACCATTAGACGAAATGCACAGTGTAGTACATTGTATATGAGTGAGTTGCACTGAAAAACTTAGAATTTACTGAAAAACCCGCATTAGACGAAATGCACAGTTTAGTACATTGTATATGAGTGAGTTGCACTGAAAAACTTAGATTTTACTGAAAAACCCGCATTAGACGAAATGCACAGTGTAGTACATTGTATATGAGTGAGTTGCACTGAAAAACTTAGAATTTACTGAAAAACCCGCATTAGACGAAATGCACAGTGTAGTACATAGTATATGAGTGAGTTGCACTGAAAAAATTAGAATTTACTGAAAAACCCGCATTAGACGAAATGCACAGTGTAGTACATTGTATATGAGTGAGTTGCACTGAAAAACTTAGAATTTACTGAAAAACCCGCATTAGACGAAATGCACAGTGTAGTACATTGTATATGAGTGAGTTGCACTGAAAAACTTAGAATTTACTGAAAAACACGCATTAGACGAAATGCACAGTGTAGTACATTGTATATGAGAGAGTTGCACTGAAAAACTTAGAATTTACTGAAAAACCCGCATTAGACGAAATGCACAGTGTAGTACATTGTATATGAGTGAGTTGCACTGAAAAACTTAGAATTTACTGAAAAACCCGCATTAGAAGAAATGCACAGTGTAGTACACTGTATATGAGTGAGTTGCACTGAAAAACTTAGAATTTACTGAAAAACCCGCATTAGACGAAATGCACAGTGTAGTACATTGTATATGAGTGAGTTGCACTGAAAAAGTTAGAATTTACTGAAAAACCACCATTAGACGAAATGCACAGTGTAGTACATTGTATATGAGTGAGTTGCACTGAAAAACTTAGAATTTACTGAAAAACCCGCATTAGACGAAATGCACAGTGTAGTACATTGTATATGAGTGAGTTGCACTGAAAAAATTAGAATTTACTGAAAAACCCGCATTAGACGAAATGCACAGTGTAGTACATTGTATATGAGTGAGTTGCACTGAAAAAACTTAGAATTTACTGAAAAACCCGCATTAGACGAAATGCACAGTGTAGTACATTGTATATGAGTGAGTTGCACTGAAAAAATTAGAATTTACTGAAAAACACGCATTAGACGAAATGCACAGTGTAGTACATTGTATATGAGTGAGTTGCACTGAAAAACTTAGAATTTACTGAAAAACCCGCATTAGACGAAATGCACAGTGTAGTACATTGTATATGAGTGAGTTGCACTGAAAAACTTAGAATTTACTGAAAAACCCGCATTAGACGAAATGCAGAGTGTAGTACATTGTATATGAGTGAGTTGCCCTGAAAAACTTAGAATTTACTGAAAAACCCGCATTAGACGAAATGCACAGTGTAGTACATTGTATATGAGTGAGTTGCACTGAAAAACTTAGAAATTACTGAAAAACCCGCATTAGACGAAATGCACAGTGTAGTACATTGTACATGAGTGAGTTGCACTGAAAAACTTAGAATTTACTGAAAAACCCGCATTAGACGAAATGCACAGTGTAGTACATTGTATATGAGTGAGTTGCACTGAAAAACTTAGAATTTACTGAAAAACCCGCATTAGACGAAATGCACAGTGTAGTACATTGTATATGAGTGAGTTGCACTGAAAAACTTAGAATTTACTGAAAAACCCGCATTAGACGAAATGCACAGTGTAGTACATTGTATATGAGTGAGTTGCACTGAAAAAATTAGAATTTACTGAAAAACCCGCATTAGACGAAATGCACAGTGTAGTACATTGTATATGAGTGAGTTGCACTGAAAAACTTAGAATTTACTGAAAAACCCGCATTAGACGAAATGCACAGTGTAGTACATTGTATATGAGTGAGTTGCACTGAAAAAATTAGAATTTACTGAAAAACACGCATTAGACGAAATGCACAGTGTAGTACATTGTATATGAGTGAGTTGCACTGAAAAACTTAGAATTTACTGAAAAACCCGCATTAGAGGAAATGCACAGTGTAGTACATTGTATATGAGTGAGTTGCACTGAAAAAATTAGAATTTACTGAAAAACCCGCATTAGACGAAATGCACAGTGTAGTACATTGTATATGAGTGAGTTGCACTGAAAAACTTAGAATTTACTGAAAAACCCGCATTAGACGAAATGCACAGTTTAGTACATTGTATATGAGTGAGTTGCACTGAAAAACTTAGATTTTACTGAAAAACCCGCATTAGACGAAATGCACAGTGTAGTACATTGTATATGAGTGAGTTGCACTGAAAAACTTAGAATTTACTGAAAAACCCGCATTAGACGAAATGCACAGTGTAGTACATAGTATATGAGTGAGTTGCACTGAAAAACTTAGAATTTACTGAAAAACCCGCATTAGACGAAATGCACAGTGTAGTACATTGTATATGAGTGAGTTGCACTGAAAAACTTAGAATTTACTGAAAAACCCGCATTAGACGAAATGCACAGTGTAGTACATTGTATATGAGTGAGTTGCACTGAAAAACTTAGAATTTACTGAGAAACCCGCATTAGACGAAATGCACAGTGTAGTACATTGTATATGAGTGAGTTGCACTGAAAAACTTAGAATTTACTGAAAAACCCGCATTAGACGAAATGCACAGTGTAGTACATTGTATATGAGTGAGTTGCACTGAAAAACTTAGAATTTACTGAAAAACCCGCATTAGACGATATGCACAGTGTAGTACATTGTATATGAGTGAGTTGCACTGAAAAACTTAGAATTTACTGAAAAACCCGCATTAGACGAAATGCACAGTGTAGTACATTTTATATGAGTGAGTTGCACTGAAAAACTTAGAATTTACTGAAAAACCCGCATTAGACGAAATGCACAGTGTAGTACATTGTATATGAGTGAGTTGCACTGAAAAACTTAGAATTTACTGAAAAACCCGCATTAGACGAAATGCACAGTGTAGTACATTGTATATGAGTGAGTTGCACTGAAAAACTTAGAATTTACTGAAAAACCCGCATTAGAGGAAATGCACAGTGTAGTACATTGTATATGAGTGAGTTGCACTGAAAAAATTAGAATTTACTGAAAAACCCGCATTAGACGAAATGCACAGTGTAGTACATTGTATATGAGTGAGTTGCACTGAAAAACTTAGAATTTACTGAAAAACCCGCATTAGACGAAATGCACAGTGTAGTACACTGTATATGAGTGAGTTGCACTGAAAAACTTAGAATTTACTGAAAAACACGCATTAGACGAAATGCACAGTGTAGTACATTGTATATGAGAGAGTTGCACTGAAAAACTTAGAATTTACTGAAAAACCCGCATTAGACGAAATGCACAGTGTAGTACATTGTATATGAGTGAGTTGCACTGAAAAACTTAGAATTTACTGAAAAACCCGCATTAGACGAAATGCACAGTGTAGTACATTGTACATGAGTGAGTTGCACTGAAAAACTTAGAATTTACTGAAAAACCCGCATTAGACGAAATGCACAGTGTAGTACATTGTATATGAGTGAGTTGCACTGAAAAACTTAGAATTTACTGAAAAACCCGCATTAGACGAAATGCACAGTGTAGTACATTGTATATGAGTGAGTTGCACTGAAGAACTTAGAATTTACTGAAAAACCCGCATTAGACGAAATGCACAGTGTAGTACATTGTATATGAGTGAGTTGCACTGAAAAACTTAAAATTTACTGAAAAACCACCATTAGACGAAATGCACAGTGTAGTACATTGTATATGAGTGAGTTGCACTGAAAAACTTAGAATTTACTGAAAAACCCGCATTAGACGAAATGCACAGTTTAGTACATTGTATATGAGTGAGTTGCACTGAAAAACTTAGATTTTACTGAAAAACCCGCATTAGACGAAATGCACAGTGTAGTACATTGTATATGAGTGAGTTGCACTGAAAAACTTAGAATTTACTGAAAAACCCGCATTAGACGAAATGCACAGTGTAGTACATAGTATATGAGTGAGTTGCACTGAAAAAATTAGAATTTACTGAAAAACCCGCATTAGACGAAATGCACAGTGTAGTACATTGTATATGAGTGAGTTGCACTGAAAAACTTAGAATTTACTGAAAAACCCGCATTAGACGAAATGCACAGTGTAGTACATTGTATATGAGTGAGTTGCACTGAAAAACTTAGAATTTACTGAAAAACACGCATTAGACGAAATGCACAGTGTAGTACATTGTATATGAGAGAGTTGCACTGAAAAACTTAGAATTTACTGAAAAACCCGCATTAGACGAAATGCACAGTGTAGTACATTGTATATGAGTGAGTTGCACTGAAAAACTTAGAATTTACTGAAAAACCCGCATTAGAAGAAATGCACAGTGTAGTACACTGTATATGAGTGAGTTGCACTGAAAAACTTAGAATTTACTGAAAAACCCGCATTAGACGAAATGCACAGTGTAGTACATTGTATATGAGTGAGTTGCACTGAAAAAGTTAGAATTTACTGAAAAACCACCATTAGACGAAATGCACAGTGTAGTACATTGTATATGAGTGAGTTGCACTGAAAAACTTAGAATTTACTGAAAAACCCGCATTAGACGAAATGCACAGTGTAGTACATTGTATATGAGTGAGTTGCACTGAAAAAGTTAGAATTTACTGAAAAACCCGCATTAGACGAAATGCACAGTGTAGTACATTGTATATGAGTGAGTTGCACTGAAAAACTTAGAATTTACTGAAAAACCCGCATTAGACGAAATGCACAGTGTAGTACATTGTACATGAGTGAGTTGCACTGAAAAACTCAGAATTTACTGAAAAACCCGCATTAGACGAAATGCAGTGTAGTACATAGTATATGAGTGAGTTGCACTGAAAAACTTAGAATTTACTGAAAAACCCGCATTAGACGAAATGCACAGTGTAGTACATTGTATATGAGTGAGTTGCACTGAAAAACTTAGAAATTACTGAAAAACCCGCTTTAGACGAAATGCACAGTGTAGTACATTGTACATGAGTGAGTTGCACTGAAAAACTTAGAATTTACTGAAAAACCCGCATTAGACGAAATGCACAGTGTAGTACATTGTATATGAGTGAGTTGCACTGAAAAACTTAGAATTTACTGAAAAACCCGCATTAGACGAAATGCACAGTGTAGTACATTGTATATGAGTGAGTTGCACTGAAGAACTTAGAATTTACTGAAAAACCCGCATTAGACGAAATGCACAGTGTAGTACATTGTATATGAGTGAGTTGCACTGAAGAACTTAGAATTTACTGAAAAACCCGCATTAGACGAAATGCACAGTGTAGTACATTGTATATGAGTGAGTTGCACTGAAAAACTTAGAATTTACTGAGAAACCCGCATTAGACGAAATGCACAGTGTAGTACATTGTATATGAGTGAGTTGCACTGAAAAACTTAGAATTTACTGAAAAACCCGCATTAGACGATATGCACAGTGTAGTACATTGTATATGAGTGAGTTGCACTGAAAAACTTAGAATTTACTGAAAAACCCGCATTAGACGAAATGCACAGTGTAGTACATTGTATATGAGAGAGTTGCACTGAAAAACTTAGAATTTACTGAAAAACCCGCATTAGACGAAATACACAGTGTAGTACATTGTATATGAGTGAGTTGCACTGAAGAACTTAGAATTTACTGAAAAACCCGCATTAGACGAAATGCACAGTGTAGTACATTGTATATGAGTGAGTTGCACTGAAAAACTTAGAATTTACTGAAAAACCACCATTAGACGACATGCACAGTGTAGTACATTGTATATGAGTGAGTTGCACTGAAAAACTTAGAATTTACTGAAAAACCCGCATTAGACGAAATGCACAGTTTAGTACATTGTATATGAGTGAGTTGCACTGAAAAACTTAGAATTTACTGAAAAACCCGCATTAGACGAAATGCACAGTGTAGTACATTGTATATGAGTGAGTTGTACTGAAAAACTTAGAATTTACTGAAAAACCCGCATTAGACGAAATGCACAGTGTAGTACATAGTATATGAGTGAGTTGCACTGAAAAACTTAGAATTTACTGAAAAACCCGCATTAGACGAAATGCACAGTGTAGTACATTGTATATGAGTGAGTTGCACTGAAAAACTTAGAATTTACTGAAAAACCCGCATTAGACGAAATGCACAGTGTAGTACATTGTATATGAGTGAGTTGCACTGAAAAACTTAGAATTTACTGAAAAACCCGCATTAGACGAAATGCACAGTGTAGTACATTGTATATGAGTGAGTTGCACTGAAAAACTTAGAATTTACTGAGAAACCCGCATTAGACGAAATGCACAGTGTAGTACATTGTATATGAGTGAGTTGCACTGAAAAACTTAGAATTTACTGAAAAACCCGCATTAGACGAAATGCACAGTGTAGTACATTGTATATGAGTGAGTTGCACTGAAAAACTTAGAATTTACTGAAAAACCCGCATTAGACGATATGCACAGTTTAGTACATTGTATATGAGTGAGTTGCACTGAAAAACTTAGAATTTACTGAAAAACCCGCATTAGACGAAATGCACAGTGTAGTACATTTTATATGAGTGAGTTGCACTGAAAAACTTAGAATTTACTGAAAAGCCCGCATTAGACGAAATGCACAGTGTAGTACATTGTATATGAGTGAGTTGCACTGAAAAAATTAGAATTTACTGAAAAACCCGCATTGGACGAAATGCACAGTGTAGTACATTGTATATGAGTGAGTTGCAGTGAAAAACTTAGAATTTACTGAAAAACCCGCATTAGACGAAATGCACTGTGTAGTACATTGTATATGAGTGAGTTGCACTGAAAAACTTAGAATTTACTGAAAAACCCGCATTAGACGAAATGCACAGTGTAGTACATTGTATATGAGTGAGTTGCACTGAAAAACTTAGAATTTACTGAAAAACCCGCATTAGACGAAATGCACAGTGTAGTACATTGTATATGAGTGAGTTGCACTGAAAAACTTAGAATTTACTGAAAAACCCGCATTAGACGAAATGCACAGTGTAGTACACTGTATATGAGTGAGTTGCACTGAAAAACTTAGAATTTACTGAAAAACCACCATTAGACGAAATGCACAGTGTAGTACATTGTATATGAGTGAGTTGCACTGAAAAACTTAGAATTTACTGAAAAACCCGCATTAGACGAAATGCACAGTGTAGTACATTGTATATGAGTGAGTTGCACTGAAAAACTTAGAATTTACTGAAAAACCCGCATTAGACGAAATGCACAGTGTAGTACATTGTATATGAGTGAGTTGCACTGAAAAACTTAGAAATTACTGAAAAACCCGCATTAGACGAAATGCACAGTGTAGTACATTGTACATGCGTGAGTTGCACTGAAAAACTTAGAATTTACTGAAAAACCCGCATTAGACGAAATGCACAGTGTATTACATATTATATGAGTGAGTTGCACTGAAGAACTTAGAATTTACTGAAAAACCCGCATTAGACGAAATGCACAGTGTAGTACATTGTATATGAGTGAGTTGCACTGAAAAACTTAGAATTTACTGAAAAACCCGCATTAGACGAAATGCACAGTGTAGTACATTGTATATGAGTGAGTTGCACTGAAAAACTTAGAATTTACTGAGAAACCCGCATTAGACGAAATGCACAGTGTAGTACATTGTATATGAGTGAGTTGCACTGAAAAACTTAGAATTTACTGAAAAACCCGCATTAGACGAAATGCACAGTGTAGTACATTGTATATGAGTGAGTTGCACTGAAAAACTTAGAATTTACTGAAAAACCCGCATTAGACGATATGCACAGTGTAGTACATTGTATATGAGTGAGTTGCACTGAAAAACTTAGAATTTACTGAAAAACCCGCATTAGACGAAATGCACAGTGTAGTACACTGTATATGAGTGAGTTGCACTGAAAAACTTAGAATTTACTGAAAAACCACCATTAGACGAAATGCACAGTGTAGTACATTGTATATGAGTGAGTTGCACTGAAAAACTTAGAATTTACTGAAAAACCCGCATTAGACGAAATGCACAGTGTAGTACATTGTATATGAGTGAGTTGCACTGAAAAACTTAGAATTTACTGAAAAACCCGCATTAGACGAAATGCACAGTGTAGTACATAGTATATGAGTGAGTTGCACTGAAAAACGTAGAATTTACTGAAAAACCCGCATTAGATGAAATGCACAGTGTAGTACATAGTATATGAGTGAGTTGCACTGAAAAACTTAGAATTTACTGAAAAACCCGCATTAGATGAAATGCACAGTGTAGTACATAGTATAAGAGTGAGTTGCACTGAAAAACTTAGAATTTACTGAAAAACCCGCATTAGACGAAATGCACAGTGTAGTACATTGTATATGAGTGAGTTGTACTGAAAAACTTAGAATTTACTGAAAAACCCGCATTAGACGAAATGCACAGTGTAGTACATTGTATATGAGTGAGTTGCACTAAAGAACTTAGAATTTACTGAAAAACCCGCATTAGACGAAATGCACAGTGTAGTACATTGTATATGAGTGAGTTGCACTGAAAAACTTAGAATTTACTGAAAAACCCGCATTAGACGAAATGCACAGTGTAGTACATTGTATATGAGTGAGTTGCACTGAAAAACTTAGAATTTACTGAAAAACCCGCATTAGACGAAATGCACAGTGTAGTACATTGTATATGAGTGAGTTGCACTGAAAAACTTAGAATTTACTGAAAAACCCGCATTAGACGAAATGCAGAGTTTAGTACATTGTATATGAGTGAGTTGCACTGAAAAACTTAGAATTTACTGAAAAACCCGCATTAGACGAAATGCACAGTGTAGTACATAGTATATGAGTGAGTTGCACTGAAAAACTTAGAATTTACTGAAAAACCCGCATTAGACGAAATGCTCAGTGTAGTACATATTATATGAGTGAGTTGCACTGAAGAACTTAGAATTTACTGAAAAACCCGCATTAGACGAAATGCACAGTGTAGTACATTGTATATGAGTGAGTTGCACTGAAAAACTTAGAATTTACTGAAAAACCCGCATTAGACGAAATGCACAGTGTAGTACATTGTATATGAAAGAGTTGCATTGAAAAACTTAGAATTTACTGAGAAACCCGCATTAGACGAAATGCACAGTGTAGTACATTGTATATGAGTGAGTTGCACTGAAAAACTTAGAATTTACTGAAAAACCCGCATTAGACGAAATGCACAGTGTAGTACATTGTATATGAGTGAGTTGCACTGAAAAACTTAGAATTTACTGAAAAACCCGCATTAGACGATATGCACAGTGTAGTACATTGTATATGAGTGAGTTGCACTGAAAAACTTAGAATTTACTGAAAAACCCGCATTAGACGAAATGCACAGTGTAGTACACTGTATATGAGTGAGTTGCACTGAAAAACTTAGAATTTACTGAAAAACCACCATTAGACGAAATGCACAGTGTAGTACATTGTATATGAGTGAGTTGCACTGAAAAACTTAGAATTTACTGAAAAACCCGCATTAGACGAAATGCACAGTGTAGTACATAGTATATGAGTGAGTTGCACTGAAAAACTTAGAATTTACTGAAAAACCCGCATTAGACGAAATGCACAGTGTAGTACATAGTATATGAGTGAGTTGCACTGAAAAACTTAGAATTTACTGAAAAACCCGCATGAGATGAAATGCACAGTGTAGTACATAGTATAAGAGTGAGTTGCACTGAAAAACTTAGAATTTACTGAAAAACCCGCATTAGACGAAATGCACAGTGTAGTACATTGTATATGAGTGAGTTGCACTGAAAAACTTAGAATTTACTGAAAAACCCGCATTAGACGAAATGCACAGTGTAGTACATAGTATATGAGTGAGTTGCACTGAAAAACTTAGAATTTACTGAAAAACCCGCATTAGATGAAATGCACAGTGTAGTACATAGTATATGAGTGAGTTGCACTGAAAAACTTAGAATTTACTGAAAAACACGCATGAGATGAAATGCACAGTGTAGTACATAGTATAAGAGTGAGTTGCACTGAAAAACTTAGAATTTACTGAAAAACCCGCATTAGACGAAATGCACAGTGTAGTACATTGTATATGAGTGAGTTGCACTGAAAAACTTAGAATTTACTGAAAAACCCGCATTAGACGAAATGCACAGTGTAGTACATTGTATATGAGTGAGTTGCACTGAAAAACTCAGAATTTACTGAAAAACCCGCATTAGACGAAATGCAGTGTAGTACATAGTATATGAGTGAGTTGCACTGAAAAACTTAGAATTTACTATAAAACCCGCATTAGACGAAATGCACAGTGTAGTACATTGTATAAGAGTGAGTTGCACTGAAAAACTTAGAATTTACTGAAAAACCCGCATTAGACGAAATGCACAGTGTAGTACATTGTATATGAGTGAGTTGCACTGAAAAACTTAGAATTTACTGAAAAACCCGCATTAGACGAAATGCACAGTGTAGTACATTGTATATGAGTGAGTTGCACTGAAAAACTTAAAATTTACTGAAAAACCCGCATTAGACGAAATGCACAGTGTAGTACACTGTATATGAGTGAGTTGCACTGAAAAACTTAGAATTTACTGAAAAACCACCATTAGACGAAATGCACAGTGTAGTACATTGTATATGAGTGAGTTGCACTGAAAAACTTAGAATTTACTGAAAAACCCGCATTAGACGAAATGCACAGTGTAGTACATTGTATATGAGTGAGTTGCACTGAAAAACTTAGAATTTACTGAGAAACCCGCATTAGACGAAATGCACAGTGTAGTACATTGTATATGAGTGAGTTGCACTGAAAAACTTAGAATTTACTGAAAAACCCGCATTAGACGAAATGCACAGTGTAGTACATTGTATATGAGTGAGTTGCACTGAAAAACTTAGAATTTACTGAAAAACCCGCATTAGACGATATGCACAGTGTAGTACATTGTATATGAGTGAGTTGCACTGAAAAACTTAGAATTTACTGAAAAACCCGCATTAGACGAAATGCACAGTGTAGTACATTTTATATGAGTGAGTTGCACTGAAAAACTTAGAATTTACTGAAAAACCCGCATTAGACGAAATGCACAGTGTAGTACATAGTATATGAGTGAGTTGCACTGAAAAACTTAGAATTTACTGAAAAACCCGCATTAGACGAAATGCACAGTGTAGTACATTGTATATGAGTGAGTTGCACTGAAAAACTTAGAATTTACTGAAAAACCCGCATTAGACGAAATGCACAGTGTAGTACATAGTATATGAGTGAGTTGCACTGAAAAACTTAGAATTTACTGAAAAACCCGCATTAGATGAAATGCACAGTGTAGTACATAGTATATGAGTGAGTTGCACTGAAAAACTTAGAATTTACTGAAAAACCCGCATTAGACGAAATGCACAGTGTAGTACATTGTATATGAGTGAGTTGCACTGAAAAACTTAGAATTTACTGAAAAACCCGCATTAGACGATATGCACAGTGTAGTACATTGTATATGAGTGAGTTGCACTGAAAAACTTAGAATTTACTGAAAAACCCGCATTAGACGAAATGCACAGTGTAGTACACTGTATATGAGTGAGTTGCACTGAAAAACTTAGAATTTACTGAAAAACCACCATTAGACGAAATGCACAGTGTAGTACATTGTATATGAGTGAGTTGCACTGAAAAACTTAGAATTTACTGAAAAACCCGCATTAGACGAAATGCACAGTGTAGTACATTGTATATGAGTGAGTTGCACTGAAAAACTTAGAATTTACTGAAAAACCCGCATTAGACGAAATGCACAGTGTAGTACATAGTATATGAGTGAGTTGCACTGAAAAACTTAGAATTTACTGAAAAACCCGCATTAGATGAAATGCACAGTGTAGTACATAGTATATGAGTGAGTTGCACTGAAAAACTTAGAATTTACTGAAAAACCCGCATGAGATGAAATGCACAGTGTAGTACATAGTATAAGAGTGAGTTGCACTGAAAAACTTAGAATTTACTGAAAAACCCGCATTAGACGAAATGCACAGTGTAGTACATTGTATATGAGTGAGTTGCACTGAAAAACTTAGAATTTACTGAAAAACCCGCATTAGACGAAATGCACAGTGTAGTACATTGTATATGAGTGAGTTGCACTGAAAAACTCAGAATTTACTGAAAAACCCGCATTAGACGAAATGCAGTGTAGTACATAGTATATGAGTGAGTTGCACTGAAAAACTTAGAATTTACTATAAAACCCGCATTAGACGAAATGCACAGTGTAGTACATTGTATAAGAGTGAGTTGCACTGAAAAACTTAGAATTTACTGAAAAACCCGCATTAGACGAAATGCACAGTGTAGTACATTGTATATGAGTGAGTTGCACTGAAAAACTTAGAATTTACTGAAAAACCCGCATTAGACGAAATGCACAGTGTAGTACATTGTATATGAGTGAGTTGCACTGAAAAACTTAAAATTTACTGAAAAACCCGCATTAGACGAAATGCACAGTGTAGTACACTGTATATGAGTGAGTTGCACTGAAAAACTTAGAATTTACTGAAAAACCCGCATTAGACGAAATGCACAGTGTAGTACATTGTATATGAGTGAGTTGCACTGAAAAACTTAGAATTTACTGAGAAACCCGCATTAGACGAAATGCACAGTGTAGTACATTGTATATGAGTGAGTTGCACTGAAAAACTTAGAATTTACTGAAAAACCCGCATTAGACGAAATGCACAGTGTAGTACATTGTATATGAGTGAGTTGCACTGAAAAACTTAGAATTTACTGAAAAACCCGCATTAGACGATATGCACAGTGTAGTACATTGTATATGAGTGAGTTGCACTGAAAAACTTAGAATTTACTGAAAAACCCGCATTAGACGAAATGCACAGTGTAGTACATTTTATATGAGTGAGTTGCACTGAAAAACTTAGAATTTACTGAAAAACCCGCATTAGACGAAATGCACAGTGTAGTACATAGTATATGAGTGAGTTGCACTGAAAAACTTAGAATTTACTGAAAAACCCGCATTAGACGAAATGCACAGTGTAGTACATTGTATATGAGTGAGTTGCACTGAAAAACTTAGAATTTACTGAAAAACCCGCATTAGACGAAATGCACAGTGTAGTACATAGTATATGAGTGAGTTGCACTGAAAAACTTAGAATTTACTGAAAAACCCGCATTAGATGAAATGCACAGTGTAGTACATAGTATATGAGTGAGTTGCACTGAAAAACTTAGAATTTACTGAAAAACCCGCATTAGATGAAATGCACAGTGTAGTACATAGTATATGAGTGAGTTGCACTGAAAAACTGAGAATTTACTGAAAAACCCGCATTAGACGAAATGCACAGTGTAGTACATTGTATATGAGTGAGTTGCACTGAAAAACTTAGAATTTACTGAAAAACCCGCATTAGACGAAATGCACAGTGTAGTACATTGTATATGAGTGAGTTGCACTGAAAAACTCAGAATTTACTGAAAAACCCGCATTAGACGAAATGCAGTGTAGTACATAGTATATGAGTGAGTTGCACTGAAAAACTTAGAATTTACTATAAAACCCGCATTAGACGAAATGCACAGTGTAGTACATTGTATAAGAGTTAGTTGCACTGAAAAACTTAGAATTTACTGAAAAACCCGCATTAGACGAAATGCACAGTGTAGTACATTGTATATGAGTGAGTTGCACTGAAAAACTTAGAATTTACTGAAAAACCCGCATTAGACGAAATGCACAGTGTAGTACATAGTATATGAGTGAGTTGCACTGAAAAACTTAGAATTTACTGAAAAACCCGCATTAGATGAAATGCACAGTGTAGTACATAGTATATGAGTGAGTTGCACTGAAAAACTCAGAATTTACTGAAAAACCTGCATTAGACGAAATGCAGTGTAGTACATAGTATATGAGTGAGTTGCACTGAAAAAACTTAGAATTTACTATAAAACCCGCATTAGACGAAATGCACAGTGTAGTACATTGTATAAGAGTGAGTTGCACTGAAAAACTTAGAATTTACTGAAAAACCCGCATTAGACGAAATGCACAGTGTAGTACATTGTATATGAGTGAGTTGCACTGAAAAACTTAGAATTTACTGAAAAACCCGCATTAGACGAAATGCACAGTGTAGTACATTGTATATGAGTGAGTTGCACTGAAAAACTTAGAATTTACTGAAAAACCCGCATTAGACGAAATGCACAGTGTAGTACACTGTATATGAGTGAGTTGCACTGAAAAACTTAGAATTTACTGAAAAACCACCATTAGACGAAATGCACAGTGTAGTACATTGTATATGAGTGAGTAGCACTGAAAAAACTTAGAATTTACTGAAAAACCCGCATTAGACGAAATGCACAGTGTAGTACATTGTATATGAGTGAGTTGCACTGAAAAACTTAGAATTTACTGAAAAACCCGCATTAGACGAAATGCACAGTGTAGTACATTGTATATGAGTGAGTTGCACTGAAAAACTTAGAATTTACTGAAAAACCCGCATTAGACGAAATGCACAGTGTAGTACATTGTATATGAGTGAGTTGCACTGAAAAACTTAGAATTTACTGAAAAACCGCATTAGACGAAATGCACAGTTTAGTACATTGTATATGAGTGAGTTGCACTGAAAAACTTAGAATTTACTGAAAAACCCGCATTAGACGAAATGCACAGTGTAGTACATAGTATATGAGTGAGTTGCACTGAAAAACTTAGAATTTACTGAAAAACCCGCATTAGACGAAATGCACAGTGTAGTACATAGTATATGAGTGAGTTGCACTGAAGAACTTAGAATTTACTGAAAAACCCGCAATTAGACGAAATGCACAGTGTAGTACATTGTATATGAGTGAGTTGCACTGAAAAACTTAGAATTTACTGAAAAACCCGCATTAGACGAAATGCACAGTGTAGTACATTGTATATGAGTGAGTTGCACTGAAAAACTTAGAATTTACTGAGAAACCCGCATTAGACGAAATGCACAGTGTAGTACATTGTATATGAGTGAGTTGCACTGAAAAACTTAGAATTTACTGAAAAACCCGCATTAGACGAAATGCACAGTGTAGTACATTGTATATGAGTGAGTTGCACTGAAAAACTTAGAATTTACTGAAAAACCCGCATTAGACGATATGCACAGTGTAGTACATTGTATATGAGTGAGTTGCACTGAAAAACTTAGAATTTACTGAAAAACCCGCATTAGACGAAATGCACAGTGTAGTACATTTTATATGAGTGAGTTGCACTGAAAAACTTAGAATTTACTGAAAAACCCGCATTAGACGAAATGCACAGTGTAGTACATAGTATATGAGTGAGTTGCACTGAAAAACTTAGAATTTACTGAAAAACCCGCATTAGACGAAATGCACAGTGTAGTACATTGTATATGAGTGAGTTGCACTGAAAAACTTAGAATTTACTGAAAAACCCGCATTAGACGAAATGCACAGTGTAGTACATAGTATATGAGTGAGTTGCACTGAAAAACTTAGAATTTACTGAAAAACCCGCATTAGATGAAATGCACAGGTTAGTACATAGTATGAGTGAGTTGCACTGAAAAACTTAGAATTTACTGAAAAACCCGCATTAGATGAAATGCACAGTGTCGTACATAGTATATGAGTGAGTTGCACTGAAAAACTGAGAATTTACTGAAAAACCCGCATTAGACGAAATGCACAGTGTAGTACATTGTATATGAGTGAGTTGCACTGAAAAACTTAGAATTTACTGAAAAACCCTCATTAGACGAAATGCACAGTGTAGTACATTGTATATGAGTGAGTTGCACTGAAAAACTCAGAATTTACTGAAAAACCCGCATTAGACGAAATGCAGTGTAGTACATAGTATATGAGTGAGTTGCACTGAAAAACTTAGAATTTACTATAAAACCCGCATTAGACGAAATGCACAGTGTAGTACATTGTAATAAGAGTGAGTTGCACTGAAAAACTTAGAATTTACTGAAAAACCCGCATTAGACGAAATGCACAGTGTAGTACATTGTATATGAGTGAGTTGCACTGAAAAACTTAGAATTTACTGAAAAACCCGCATTAGACGAAATGCACAGTGTAGTACATAGTATATGAGTGAGTTGCACTGAAAAACTTAGAATTTACTGAAAAACCCGCATTAGATGAAATGCACAGTGTAGTACATAGTATATGAGTGAGTTGCACTGAAAAACTCAGAATTTACTGAAAAACCCGCATTAGACGAAATGCAGTGTAGTACATAGTATATGAGTGAGTTGCACTGAAAAACTTAGAATTTACTATAAAACCCGCATTAGACGAAATGCACAGTGTAGTACATTGTATAAGAGTGAGTTGCACTGAAAAACTTAGAATTTACTGAAAAACCCGCATTAGACGAAATGCACAGTGTAGTACATTGTATATGAGTGAGTTGCACTGAAAAACTTAGAATTTACTGAAAAAACCCGCATTAGACGAAATGCACAGTGTAGTACATTGTATATGAGTGAGTTGCACTGAAAAACTTAGAATTTACTGAAAAACCCGCATTAGACGAAATGCACAGTGTAGTACACTGTATATGAGTGAGTTGCACTGAAAAACTTAGAATTTACTGAAAAACCACAATTAGACGAAATGCACAGTGTAGTACATTGTATATGAGTGAGTAGCACTGAAAAACTTAGAATTTACTGAAAAACCCGCATTAGACGAAATGCACAGTGTAGTACATTGTATATGAGTGAGTTGCACTGAAAAACTTAGAATTTACTGAAAAACCCGCATTAGACGAAATGCACAGTGTAGTACATTGTATATGAGTGAGTTGCACTGAAAAACTTAGAATTTACTGAAAAACCCGCATTAGACGAAATGCACAGTGTAGTACATTGTATATGAGTGAGTTGCACTGAAAAACTCAGAATTTACTGAAAAACCCGCATTAGACGAAATGCAGTGTAGTACATAGTATATGAGTGAGTTGCACTGAAAAACTTAGAATTTACTGAAAAACCCGCATTAGATGAAATGCACAGTGTAGTACATAGTATAAGAGTGAGTTGCACTGAAAAACTTAGAATTTACTGAAAAACCCGCATTAGACGAAATGCACAGTGTAGTACATTGTATATGAGTGAGTTGCACTGAAAAACTTAGAATTTACTGAAAAACCCGCATTAGACGAAATGCACAGTGTAGTACATTGTATATGAGTGAGTTGCACTGAAAAACTCAGAATTTACTGAAAAACCCGCATTAGACGAAATGCACAGTTTAGTACATTGTATATGAGTGAGTTGCACTGAAAAACTTAGATTTTACTGAAAAACCCGCATTAGACGAAATGCACAGTGTAGTACATTGTATATGAGTGAGTTGCACTGAAAAACTTAGAATTTACTGAAAAACCCGCATTAGAAGAAATGCACAGTGTAGTACATTGTATATGAGTGAGTTGCACTGAAAAACTTAGAATTTACTGAAAAACCCGCATTAGACGAAATGCACAGTGTAGTACACTGTATATGAGTGAGTTGCACTGAAAAACTTAGAATTTACTGAAAAACCACCATTAGACGAAATGCACAGTGTAGTACATTGTATATGAGTGAGTTGCACTGAAAAACTTAGAATTTACTGAAAAACCCGCATTAGACGAAATGCACAGTGTAGTACATTGTATATGAGTGAGTTGCACTGAAAAACTTAGAATTTACTGAAAAACCCGCATTAGACGAAATGCACAGTGTAGTACATTGTATATGAGTGAGTTGCACTGAAAAACTTAGAATTTACTGAAAAACCCGCATTAGACGAAATGCACAGTGTAGTACATTGTATATGAGTGAGTTGCACTGAAAACTTAGAAATTACTGAAAAACCCGCATTAGAGGAAATGCACAGTGTAGTACATTGTACATGAGTGAGTTGCACTGAAAAACTTAGAATTTACTGAAAAACCCGCATTAGACGAAAGGCACAGTGTAGTACATTGTATATGAGTGAGTTGTACTGAAAAACTTAGAATTTACTGAAAAACCCGCATTAGACGAAATGCACAGTGTAGTACATTGTATATGAGTGAGTTGCACTGAAGAACTTAGAATTTACTGAAAAACCCGCATTAGACGAAATGCACAGTGTAGTACATTGTATATGAGTGAGTTGCACTGAAAAACTTAGAATTTACTGAAAAACCCGCATTAGACGAAATGCACAGTGTAGTACATTGTATATGAGTGAGTTGCACTGAAAAACTTAGAATTTACTGAAAAACCCGCATTAGACGAAATGCACAGTTTAGTACATTGTATATGAGTGAGTTGCACTGAAAAACTTAGAATTTACTGAAAAACCCGCATTAGACGAAATGCACAGTGTAGTACATAGTATATGAGTGAGTTGCACTGAAAAACTTAGAATTTACTGAAAAACCCGCATTAGACGAAATGCACAGTGTGAGTACATAGTATATGAGTGAGTTGCACTGAAGAACTTAGAATTTACTGAAAAACCCGCATTAGACGAAATGCACAGTGTAGTACATTGTATATGAGTGAGTTGCACTGAAAAACTTAGAATTTACTGAAAAACCCGCATTAGACGAAATGCACAGTGTAGTACATTGTATATGAGTGAGTTGCACTGAAAAACTTAGAATTTACTATAAAACCCGCATTAGACGAAATGCACAGTGTAGTACATTGTATAAGAGTGAGTTGCACTGAAAAACTTAGAATTTACTGAAAAACCCGCATTAGACGAAATGCACAGTATAGTACATTGTATATGAGTGAGTTGCACTGAAAAACTTAGAATTTACTGAAAAACCCGCATTAGACGAAATGCACAGTGTAGTACATTGTATATGAGTGAGTTGCACTGAAAAACTTAGAATTTACTGAAAAACCCGCATTAGACGAAATGCACAGTGTAGTACACTGTATATGAGTGAGTTGCACTGAAAAACTTAGAATTTACTGAAAAACCACAATTAGACGAAATGCACAGTGTAGTACATTGTATATGAGTGAGTAGCACTGAAAACTTAGAATTTACTGAAAAACCCGCATTAGACGAAATGCACAGTGTAGTACATTGTATATGAGTGAGTTGCACTGAAAAACTTAGAATTTACTGAAAAACCCGCATTAGACGAAATGCACAGTGTAGTACATTGTATATGAGTGAGTTGCACTGAAAAACTTAGAATTTACTGAAAAACCCGCATTAGACGAAATGCACAGTGTAGTACATTGTATATGAGTGAGTTGCACTGAAAAACTCAGAATTTACTGAAAAACCCGCATTAGACGAAATGCAGTGTAGTACATAGTATATGAGTGAGTTGCACTGAAAAACTTAGAATTTACTGAAAAACCCGCATTAGATGAAATGCACAGTGTAGTACATAGTATAAGAGTGAGTTGCACTGAAAAACTTAGAATTTACTGAAAAACCCGCATTAGATGAAATGCACAGTGTAGTACATTGTATATGAGTGAGTTGCACTGAAAACTTAGAATTTACTGAAAAACCCCGCATTAGACGAAATGCACAGTGTAGTACATTGTATATGAGTGAGTTGCACTGAAAAACTCAGAATTTACTGAAAAAACCCGCATTAGACGAAATGCAGTGTAGTACATAGTATATGAGTGAGTTGCACTGAAAAACTTAGAATTTACTATAAAACCCGCATTAGACGAAATGCACAGTGTAGTACATTGTATAAGAGTGAGTTGCACTGAAAAACTTAGAATTTACTGAAAAACCGCATTAGACGAAATGCACAGTGTAGTACATTGTATATGAGTGAGTTGCACTGAAAAACTTAGAATTTACTGAAAAACCCGCATTAGAAGAATGCACAGTGTAGTACATTGTATATGAGTGAGTTGCACTGAAAAACTTAGAATTTACTGAAAAACCCGCATTAGACGAAATGCACAGTGTAGTACACTGTATATGAGTGAGTTGCACTGAAAAACTTAGAATTTACTGAAAAACCACCATTAGACGAAATGCACAGTGTAGTACATTGTATATGAGTGAGTTGCACTGAAAAACTTAGAATTTACTGAAAAACCCGCATTAGACGAAATGCACAGTGTAGTACATTGTATATGAGTGAGTTGCACTGAAAAACTTAGAATTTACTGAAAAACCCGCATTAGACGAAATGCACAGTGTAGTACACTGTATATGAGTGAGTTGCACTGAAAAACTTAGAATTTACTGAAAAACCACCATTAGACGAAATGCACAGTGTAGTACATTGTATATGAGTGAGTAGCACTGAAAAACTTAGAATTTACTGAAAAACCCGCATTAGACGAAATGCACAGTGTAGTACATTGTATATGAGTGAGTTGCACTGAAAAACTTAGAATTTACTGAAAAACCCGCATTAGACGAAATGCACAGTGTAGTACATTGTATATGAGTGAGTTGCACTGAAAAACTTAGAATTTACTGAAAAACCCGCATTAGACGAAATGCACAGTGTAGTACATTGTATATGAGTGAGTTGCACTGAAAAACTTAGAATTTACTGAAAAACCCGCATTAGACGAAATGCACAGTTTAGTACATTGTATATGAGTGAGTTGCACTGAAAAACTTAGAATTTACTGAAAAACCCGCATTAGACGAAATGCACAGTGTAGTACATAGTATATGAGTGAGTTGCACTGAAAAACTTAGAATTTACTGAAAAACCCGCATTAGACGAAATGCACAGTGTAGTACATAGTATATGAGTGAGTTGCACTGAAGAACTTAGAATTTACTGAAAAACCCGCATTAGACGAAATGCACAGTGTAGTACATTGTATATGAGTGAGTTGCACTGAAAAACTTAGAATTTACTGAAAAACCCGCATTAGACGAAATGCACAGTGTAGTACATTGTATATGAGTGAGTTGCACTGAAAAACTTAGAATTTACTGAGAAACCCGCATTAGACGAAATGCACAGTGTAGTACATTGTATATGAGTGAGTTGCACTGAAAAACTTAGAATTTACTGAAAAACCCGCATTAGACGAAATGCACAGTGTAGTACATTGTATATGAGTGAGTTGCACTGAAAAACTTAGAATTTACTGAAAAACCCGCATTAGACGATATGCACAGTGTAGTACATTGTATATGAGTGAGTTGCACTGAAAAACTTAGAATTTACTGAAAAACCCGCATTAGACGAAATGCACAGTGTAGTACATTTTATATGAGTGAGTTGCACTGAAAAACTTAGAATTTACTGAAAAACCCGCATTAGACGAAATGCACAGTGTAGTACATAGTATATGAGTGAGTTGCACTGAAAAACTTAGAATTTACTGAAAAACCCGCATTAGACGAAATGCACAGTGTAGTACATTGTATATGAGTGAGTTGCACTGAAAAACTTAGAATTTACTGAAAAACCCGCATTAGACGAAATGCACAGTGTAGTACATAGTATATGAGTGAGTTGCACTGAAAAACTTAGAATTTACTGAAAAACCCGCATTAGATGAAATGCACAGGTTAGTACATAGTATGAGTGAGTTGCACTGAAAAACTTAGAATTTACTGAAAAACCCGCATTAGATGAAATGCACAGTGTAGTACATAGTATATGAGTGAGTTGCACTGAAAAACTGAGAATTTACTGAAAAACCCGCATTAGACGAAATGCACAGTGTAGTACATTGTATATGAGTGAGTTGCACTGAAAAACTTAGAATTTACTGAAAAACCCGCATTAGACGAAATGCACAGTGTAGTATATTGTATATGAGTGAGTTGCACTGAAAAACTCAGAATTTACTGAAAAACCCGCATTAGACGAAATGCAGTGTAGTACATAGTATATGAGTGAGTTGCACTGAAAAACTTAGAATTTACTATAAAACCCGCATTAGACGAAATGCACAGTGTAGTACATTGTATAAGAGTGAGTTGCACTGAAAAACTTAGAATTTACTGAAAAACCCGCATTAGACGAAATGCACAGTGTAGTACATTGTATATGAGTGAGTTGCACTGAAAAACTTAGAATTTACTGAAAAACCCGCATTAGACGAAATGCACAGTGTAGTACATAGTATATGAGTGAGTTGCACTGAAAAACTTAGAATTTACTGAAAAACCCGCATTAGATGAAATGCACAGTGTAGTACATAGTATATGAGTGAGTTGCACTGAAAAACTCAGAATTTACTGAAAAACCCGCATTAGACGAAATGCAGTGTAGTACATAGTATATGAGTGAGTTGCACTGAAAAACTTAGAATTTACTATAAAACCCGCATTAGACGAAATGCACAGTGTAGTACATTGTATAAGAGTGAGTTGCACTGAAAAACTTAGAATTTACTGAAAAACCCGCATTAGACGAAATGCACAGTGTAGTACATTGTATATGAGTGAGTTGCACTGAAAAACTTAGAATTTACTGAAAAACCCGCATTAGACGAAATGCACAGTGTAGTACATTGTATATGAGTGAGTTGCACTGAAAAACTTAGAATTTACTGAAAAACCCGCATTAGACGAAATGCACAGTGTAGTACACTGTATATGAGTGAGTTGCACTGAAAAACTTAGAATTTACTGAAAAACCACAATTAGACGAAATGCACAGTGTAGTACATTGTATATGAGTGAGTTGCACTGAAAAACTTAGAAATTACTGAAAAACCCGCATTAGAGGAAATGCACAGTGTAGTACATTGTACATGAGTGAGTTGCACTGAAAAACTTAGAATTTACTGAAAAACCCGCATTAGACGAAATGCACAGTTTAGTACATTGTATATGAGTGAGTTGCACTGAAAAACTTAGATTTTACTGAAAAACCCGCATTAGACGAAATGCACAGTGTAGTACATTGTATATGAGTGAGTTGCACTGAAAAACTTAGAATTTACTGAAAAACCCGCATTAGAAGAAATGCACAGTGTAGTACATTGTATATGAGTGAGTTGCACTGAAAAACTTAGAATTTACTGAAAAACCCGCATTAGACGAAATGCACAGTGTAGTACACTGTATATGAGTGAGTTGCACTGAAAAACTTAGAATTTACTGAAAAACCACCATTAGACGAAATGCACAGTGTAGTACATTGTATATGAGTGAGTTGCACTGAAAAACTTAGAATTTACTGAAAAACCCGCATTAGACGAAATGCACAGTGTAGTACATTGTATATGAGTGAGTTGCACTGAAAAACTTAGAATTTACTGAAAAACCCGCATTAGACGAAATGCACAGTGTAGTACATTGTATATGAGTGAGTTGCACTGAAAAACTTAGAATTTACTGAAAAACCCGCATTAGACGAAATGCACAGTGTAGTACATTGTATATGAGTGAGTTGCACTGAAAAACTTAGAAATTACTGAAAAACCCGCATTAGAGGAAATGCACAGTGTAGTACATTGTACATGAGTGAGTTGCACTGAAAAACTTAGAATTTACTGAAAACCCGCATTAGACGAAAGGCACAGTGTAGTACATTGTATATGAGTGAGTTGTACTGAAAAACTTAGAATTTACTGAAAAAACCCGCATTAGACGAAATGCACAGTGTAGTACATTGTATATGAGTGAGTTGCACTGAAGAACTTAGAATTTACTGAAAAACCCGCATTAGACGAAAATGCACAGTGTAGTACATTGTATATGAGTGAGTTGCACTGAAAAACTTAGAATTTACTGAAAAACCCGCATTAGACGAAATGCACAGTGTAGTACATTGTATATGAGTGAGTTGCACTGAAAAAACTTAGAATTTACTGAAAAACCCGCATTAGACGAAATGCACAGTTTAGTACATTGTATATGAGTGAGTTGCACTGAAAAACTTAGAATTTACTGAAAAACCCGCATTAGACGAAATGCACAGTGTAGTACATAGTATATGAGTGAGTTGCACTGAAAAACTTAGAATTTACTGAAAAACCCGCATTAGACGAAATGCACAGTGTAGTACATAGTATATGAGTGAGTTGCACTGAAGAACTTAGAATTTACTGAAAAACCCGCATTAGACGAAATGCACAGTGTAGTACATTGTATATGAGTGAGTTGCACTGAAAAACTTAGAATTTACTGAAAAACCCGCATTAGACGAAATGCACAGTGTAGTACATTGTATATGAGTGAGTTGCACTGAAAAACTTAGAATTTACTATAAAACCCGCATTAGACGAAATGCACAGTGTAGTACATTGTATAAGAGTGAGTTGCACTGAAAAACTTAGAATTTACTGAAAAACCCGCATTAGACGAAATGCACAGTGTAGTACATTGTATATGAGTGAGTTGCACTGAAAAACTTAGAATTTACTGAAAAACCAGCATTAGACGAAATGCACAGTGTAGTACATTGTATATGAGTGAGTTGCACTGAAAAACTTAGAATTTACTGAAAAACCCGCATTAGACGAAATGCACAGTGTAGTACACTGTATATGAGTGAGTTGCACTGAAAAACTTAGAATTTACTGAAAAACCACAATTAGACGAAATGCACAGTGTAGTACATTGTATATGAGTGAGTAGCACTGAAAAACTTAGAATTTACTGAAAAACCCGCATTAGACGAAATGCACAGTGTAGTACATTGTATATGAGTGAGTTGCACTGAAAAACTTAGAATTTACTGAAAAACCCGCATTAGACGAAATGCACAGTGTAGTACATTGTATATGAGTGAGTTGCACTGAAAAACTTAGAATTTACTGAAAAACCCGCATTAGACGAAATGCACAGTGTAGTACATTGTATATGAGTGAGTTGCACTGAAAAACTCAGAATTTACTGAAAAACCCGCATTAGACGAAATGCAGTGTAGTACATAGTATATGAGTGAGTTGCACTGAAAAACTTAGAATTTACTGAAAAACCCGCATTAGATGAAATGCACAGTGTAGTACATAGTATAAGAGTGAGTTGCACTGAAAAACTTAGAATTTACTGAAAAACCCGCATTAGACGAAATGCACAGTGTAGTACATTGTATATGAGTGAGTTGCACTGAAAAACTTAGAATTTACTGAAAAACCCGCATTAGACGAAATGCACAGTGTAGTACATTGTATATGAGTGAGTTGCACTGAAAAACTCAGAATTTACTGAAAAACCCGCATTAGACGAAATGCAGTGTAGTACATAGTATATGAGTGAGTTGCACTGAAAAACTTAGAATTTACTATAAAACCCGCATTAGACGAAATGCACAGTGTAGTACATTGTATAAGAGTGAGTTGCACTGAAAAACTTAGAATTTACTGAAAAACCCGCATTAGACGAAATGCACAGTGTAGTACATTGTATATGAGTGAGTTGCACTGAAAAACTTAGAATTTACTGAAAAACCCGCATTAGAAGAAATGCACAGTGTAGTACATTGTATATGAGTGAGTTGCACTGAAAAACTTAGAATTTACTGAAAAACCCGCATTAGACGAAATGCACAGTGTAGTACACTGTATATGAGTGAGTTGCACTGAAAAACTTAGAATTTACTGAAAAACCACCATTAGACGAAATGCACAGTGTAGTACATTGTATATGAGTGAGTTGCACTGAAAAACTTAGAATTTACTGAAAAACCCGCATTAGACGAAATGCACAGTGTAGTACATTGTATATGAGTGAGTTGCACTGAAAAACTTAGAATTTACTGAAAAACCCGCATTAGACGAAATGCACAGTGTAGTACATTGTATATGAGTGAGTTGCACTGAAAAACTTAGAATTTACTGAAAAACCCGCATTAGACGAAATGCACAGTGTAGTACATTGTATATGAGTGAGTTGCACTGAAAAACTTAGAAATTACTGAAAAACCCGCATTAGAGGAAATGCACAGTGTAGTACATTGTACATGAGTGAGTTGCACTGAAAAACTTAGAATTTACTGAAAAACCCGCATTAGACGAAAGGCACAGTGTAGTACATTGTATATGAGTGAGTTGTACTGAAAAACTTAGAATTTACTGAAAAACCCGCATTAGACGAAATGCACAGTGTAGTACATTGTATATGAGTGAGTTGCACTGAAGAACTTAGAATTTACTGAAAAACCCGCATTAGACGAAATGCACAGTGTAGTACATAGTATATGAGTGAGTTGCACTGAAGAACTTAGAATTTACTGAAAAACCCGCATTAGACGAAATGCACAGTGTAGTACATTGTATATGAGTGAGTTGCACTGAAAAACTTAGAATTTACTGAAAAACCCGCATTAGACGAAATGCACAGTGTAGTACATTGTATATGAGTGAGTTGCACTGAAAAACTTAGAATTTACTATAAAACCCGCATTAGACGAAATGCACAGTGTAGTACATTGTATAAGAGTGAGTTGCACTGAAAAACTTAGAATTTACTGAAAAACCCGCATTAGACGAAATGCACAGTGTAGTACATTGTATATGAGTGAGTTGCACTGAAAAACTTAGAATTTACTGAAAAACCAGCATTAGACGAAATGCACAGTGTAGTACATTGTATATGAGTGAGTTGCACTGAAAAACTTAGAATTTACTGAAAAACCCGCATTAGACGAAATGCACAGTGTAGTACACTGTATATGAGTGAGTTGCACTGAAAAACTTAGAATTTACTGAAAAACCACAATTAGACGAAATGCACAGTGTAGTACATTGTATATGAGTGAGTAGCACTGAAAAACTTAGAATTTACTGAAAAACCCGCATTAGACGAAATGCACAGTGTAGTACATTGTATATGAGTGAGTTGCACTGAAAAACTTAGAATTTACTGAAAAACCCGCATTAGACGAAATGCACAGTGTAGTACATTGTATATGAGTGAGTTGCACTGAAAAACTTAGAATTTACTGAAAAACCCGCATTATACGAAATGCACAGTGTAGTACATTGTATATGAGTGAGTTGCACTGAAAAACTCAGAATTTACTGAAAAACCCGCATTAGACGAAATGCAGTGTAGTACATAGTATATGAGTGAGTTGCACTGAAAAACTTAGAATTTACTGAAAAACCCGCATTAGATGAAATGCACAGTGTAGTACATAGTATAAGAGTGAGTTGCACTGAAAAACTTAGAATTTACTGAAAAACCCGCATTAGACGAAATGCACAGTGTAGTACATTGTATATGAGTGAGTTGCACTGAAAAACTTAGAATTTACTGAAAACCCGCATTAGACGAAATGCACAGTGTAGTACATTGTATATGAGTGAGTTGCACTGAAAAACTCAGAATTTACTGAAAAACCCGCATTAGACGAAATGCAGTGTAGTACATAGTATATGAGTGAGTTGCACTGAAAAACTTAGAATTTACTGAAAAACCCGCATTAGACGAAATGCACAGTGTAGTACACTGTATATGAGTGAGTTGCACTGAAAAACTTAGAATTTACTGAAAAACCACCATTAGACGAAATGCACAGTGTAGTACATTGTATATGAGTGAGTTGCACTGAAAAACTTAGAATTTACTGAAAAACCCGCATTAGACGAAATGCACAGTGTAGTACATTGTATATGAGTGAGTTGCACTGAAAAACTTAGAATTTACTGAAAAACCCGCATTAGACGAAATGCACAGTGTAGTACATTGTATATGAGTGAGTTGCACTGAAAAACTTAGAATTTACTGAAAAACCCGCATTAGACGAAATGCACAGTGTAGTACATTGTATATGAGTGAGTTGCACTGAAAAACTTAGAAATTACTGAAAAACCCGCATTAGAGGAAATGCACAGTGTAGTACATTGTACATGAGTGAGTTGCACTGAAAAACTTAGAATTTACTGAAAAACCCGCATTAGACGAAAGGCACAGTGTAGTACATTGTATATGAGTGAGTTGTACTGAAAAACTTAGAATTTACTGAAAAACCCGCATTAGAAGAAATGCACAGTGTAGTACATTGTATATGAGTGAGTTGCACTGAAGAACTTAGAATTTACTGAAAAACCCGCATTAGACGAAATGCACAGTGTAGTACATTGTATATGAGTGAGTTGCACTGAAAAACTTAGAATTTACTGAAAAACCCGCATTAGACGAAATGCACAGTGTAGTACATTGTATATGAGTGAGTTGCACTGAAAAACTTAGAATTTACTGAAAAACCCGCATTAGACGAAATGCACAGTTTAGTACATTGTATATGAGTGAGTTGCACTGAAAAACTTAGAATTTACTGAAAAACCCGCATTAGACGAAATGCACAGTGTAGTACATAGTATATGAGTGAGTTGCACTGAAAAACTTAGAATTTACTGAAAAACCCGCATTAGACGAAATGCACAGTGTAGTACATAGTATATGAGTGAGTTGCACTGAAGAACTTAGAATTTACTGAAAAACCCGCATTAGACGAAATGCACAGTGTAGTACATTGTATATGAGTGAGTTGCACTAAAAAACTTAGAATTTACTGAAAAACCCGCATTAGACGAAATGCACAGTGTAGTACATTGTATATGAGTGAGTTGCACTGAAAAACTTAGAATTTACTGAGAAACCCGCATTAGACGAAATGCACAGTGTAGTACATTGTATATGAGTGAGTTGCACTGAAAAACTTAGAATTTACTGAAAAACCCGCATTAGACGAAATGCACAGTGTAGTACATTGTATATGAGTGAGTTGCACTGAAAAACTTAGAATTTACTGAAAAACCCGCATTAGACGATATGCACAGTGTAGTACATTGTATATGAGTGAGTTGCACTGAAAAACTTAGAATTTACTGAAAAACCCGCATTAGACGAAATGCACAGTGTAGTACATTTTATATGAGTGAGTTGCACTGAAAAACTTAGAATTTACTGAAAAACCCGCATTAGACGAAATGCACAGTGTAGTACATAGTATATGAGTGAGTTGCACTGAAAAACTTAGAATTTACTGAAAAACCCGCATTAGACGAAATGCACAGTGTAGTACATTGTATATGAGTGAGTTGCACTGAAAAACTTAGAATTTACTGAAAAACCCGCATTAGACGAAATGCACAGTGTAGTACATAGTATATGAGTGAGTTGCACTGAAAAACTTAGAATTTACTGAAAAACCCGCATTAGATGAAATGCACAGTGTAGTACATTGTATATGAGTGAGTTGCACTGAAAAACTTAGAATTTACTGAAAAACCCGCATTAGACGAAATGCACAGTGTAGTACATTGTATATGAGTGAGTTGCACTGAAAAACTCAGAATTTACTGAAAAACCCGCATTAGACGAAATGCAGTGTAGTACATAGTATATGAGTGAGTTGCACTGAAAAACTTAGAATTTACTATAAAACCCGCATTAGACGAAATGCACAGTGTAGTACATTGTATAAGAGTGAGTTGCACTGAAAAACTTAGAATTTACTGAAAAACCCGCATTAGACGAAATGCACAGTGTAGTACATTGTATATGAGTGAGTTGCACTGAAAAACTTAGAATTTACTGAAAAACCCGCATTAGACGAAATGCACAGTGTAGTACATTGTATATGAGTGAGTTGCACTGAAAAACTTAGAATTTACTGAAAAACCCGCATTAGACGAAATGCACAGTGTAGTACATTGTATATGAGTGAGTTGCACTGAAAAACTTAGAATTTACTGAAAAACCCGCATTAGACGAAATGCACAGTGTAGTACATTGTATATGAGTGAGTTGCACTGAAAAAATTAGAATTTACTGAAAAACCCGCATTAGACGAAATGCACAGTGTAGTACATTGTATATGAGTGAGTTGCACTGAAAAACTTAGAATTTACTGAAAACCCGCATTAGACGAAATGCACAGTGTAGTACATAGTATATGAGTGAGTTGCACTGAAAAACTTAGAATTTACTGAAAAACCCGCATTAGACGAAATGCACAGTGTAGTACATTGTATATGAGTGAGTTGCACTGAAAAACTTAGAATTTACTGAAAAACCCGCATTAGACGAAATGCACAGTGTAGTACATAGTATATGAGTGAGTTGCACTGAAAAACTTAGAATTTACTGAAAAACCCGCATTAGATGAAATGCACAGTGTAGTACATTGTATATGAGTGAGTTGCACTGAAAAACTTAGAATTTACTGAAAAACCCGCATTAGACGAAATGCACAGTGTAGTACATTGTATATGAGTGAGTTGCACTGAAAAACTCAGAATTTACTGAAAAACCCGCATTAGACGAAATGCAGTGTAGTACATAGTATATGAGTGAGTTGCACTGAAAAACTTAGAATTTACTATAAAACCCGCATTAGACGAAATGCACAGTGTAGTACATTGTATAAGAGTGAGTTGCACTGAAAAACTTAGAATTTACTGAAAAACCCGCATTAGACGAAATGCACAGTGTAGTACATTGTATATGAGTGAGTTGCACTGAAAAATTTAGAATTTACTGAAAAACCCGCATTAGACGAAATGCACAGTGTAGTACATTGTATATGAGTGAGTTGCACTGAAAAACTTAGAATTTACTGAAAAACCCGCATTAGACGAAATGCACAGTGTAGTACATTGTATATGAGTGAGTTGCACTGAAAAACTTAGAATTTACTGAAAAACCCGCATTAGACGAAATGCACAGTGTAGTACATTGTATATGAGTGAGTTGCACTGAAAAAATTAGAATTTACTGAAAAACCCGCATTAGACGAAATGCACAGTGTAGTACATTGTATATGAGTGAGTTGCACTGAAAAACTTAGAATTTACTGAAAAACCCGCATTAGAGGAAATGCACAGTGTAGTACATTGTATATGAGTGAGTTGCACTGAAAAAATTAGAATTTACTGAAAAACCCGCATTAGACGAAATGCACAGTGTAGTACATTGTATATGAGTGAGTTGCACTGAAAAAACTTAGAATTTACTGAAAAACCCGCATTAGACGAAATGCACAGTGTAGTACATTGTATATGAGTGAGTTGCACTGAAAAACTTAGAATTTACTGAAAAACCCGCATTAGAGGAAATGCACAGTGTAGTACATTGTATATGAGTGAGTTGCACTGAAAAAATTAGAATTTACTGAAAAACCCGCATTAGACGAAATGCACAGTGTAGTACATTGTATATGAGTGAGTTGCACTGAAAAACTTAGAATTTACTGAAAAACCCACATTAGACGAAATGCACAGTGTAGTACATTGTATATGAGTGAGTTGCACTGAAAAACTTAGAATTTACTGAAAAACCCGCATTAGACGAAATGCACAGTGTAGTACATTGTATATGAGTGAGTTGCACTGAAAAACTTAGAATTTACTGAAAAACCCGCATTAGAGGAAATGCACAGTGTAGTACATTGTATATGAGTGAGTTGCACTGAAAAAATTAGAATTTACTGAAAAACCCGCATTAGACGAAATGCACAGTGTAGTACATTGTATATGAGTGAGTTGCACTGAAAAACTTAGAATTTACTGAAAAACCACCATTAGACGAAATGCACTGTGTAGTACATTGTATATGAGTGAGTTGCACTGAAAAACTTAGAATTTACTGAAAAACCCGCATTAGACGAAATGCACAGTGTAGTACATTGTATATGAGTGAGTTGCACTGAAAAACTTAGAATTTACTGAAAAACCCGCATTAGACGAAATGCACAGTGTAGTACATTGTATATGAGTGAGTTGCACTGAAAAACTTAGAATTTACTGAAAAACCCGCATTAGACGAAATGCACAGTGTAGTACATTGTATATGAGTGAGTTGCACTGAAAAACTCAGAATTTACTGAAAAACCCGCATTAGACGAAATGCAGTGTAGTACATAGTATATGAGTGAGTTGCACTGAAAAACTTAGAATTTACTATAAAACCCGCATTAGACGAAATGCACAGTGTAGTACATTGTATAAGAGTGAGTTGCACTGAAAAACTTAGAATTTACTGAAAAACCCGCATTAGACGAAATGCACAGTGTAGTACATTGTATATGAGTGAGTTGCACTGAAAAACTTAGAAATTACTGAAAAACCCGCATTAGACGAAATGCACAGTGTAGTACATTGTACATGAGTGAGTTGCACTGAAAAACTTAGAATTTACTGAAAAACCCGCATTAGACGAAATGCACAGTGTAGTACATTGTATATGAGTGAGTTGTACTGAAAAACTTAGAATTTACTGAAAAACCCGCATTAGACGAAATGCACAGTGTAGTACATTGTATATGAGTGAGTTGCACTGAAGAACTTAGAATTTACTGAAAAACCCGCATTAGACGAAATGCACAGTGTAGTACATTGTATATGAGTGAGTTGCACTGAAAAACTTAGAATTTACTGAAAAACCCGCATTAGACGAAATGCACAGTGTAGTACATTGTATATGAGTGAGTTGCACTGAAAAACTTAGAATTTACTGAAAAACCCGCATTAGACGAAATGCACAGTGTAGTACATTGTATATGAGTGAGTTGCACTGAAAAACTCAGAATTTACTGAAAAACCCGCATTAGACGAAATGCAGTGTAGTACATAGTATATGAGTGAGTTGCACTGAAAAACTTAGAATTTACTATAAAACCCGCATTAGACGAAATGCACAGTGTAGTACATTGTATAAGAGTGAGTTGCACTGAAAAACTTAGAATTTACTGAAAAACCAGCATTAGACGAAATGCACAGTGTAGTACATTGTATATGAGTGAGTTGCACTGAAAAACTTAGAAATTACTGAAAAACCCGCATTAGACGAAATGCACAGTGTAGTACATTGTACATGAGTGAGTTGCACTGAAAAACTTAGAATTTACTGAAAAACCCGCATTAGACGAAATGCACAGTGTAGTACATTGTATATGAGTGAGTTGTACTGAAGAACTTAGAATTTACTGAAAAACCCGCATTAGACGAAATGCACAGTGTAGTACATTGTATATGAGTGAGTTGCACTGAAGAACTTAGAATTTACTGAAAAACCCGCATTAGACGAAATGCACAGTGTAGTACATTGTATATGAGTGAGTTGCACTGAAAAACTTAGAATTTACTGAAAAACCCGCATTAGACGAAATGCACAGTGTAGTACATTGTATATGAGTGAGTTGCACTGAAAAACTTAGAATTTACTGAAAAACCCGCATTAGACGAAATGCACAGTGTAGTACATTGTATATGAGTGAGTTGCACTGAAAAACTTAGAATTTACTGAAAAACCCGCATTAGAGGAAATGCACAGTGTAGTACATTGTATATGAGTGAGTTGCACTGAAAAACTTAGAATTTACTGAAAAACCCGCATTAGACGAAATGCACAGTGTAGTACACTGTATATGAGTGAGTTGCACTGAAAAACTTAGAATTTACTGAAAAACCACCATTAGACGAAATGCACAGTGTAGTACATTGTATATGAGTGAGTTGCACTGAAAACTTAGAATTTACTGAAAAACCCGCATTAGACGAAATGCACAGTGTAGTACATTGTATATGAGTGAGTTGCACTGAAAAACTTAGAATTTACTGAAAAACCCGCATTAGACGAAATGCACAGTGTAGTACATTGTATATGAGTGAGTTGCACTGAAAAACTTAGAATTTACTGAAAAACCCGCATTAGACGAAATGCACAGTGTAGTACATTGTATATGAGTGAGTTGCACTGAAAAACTCAGAATTTACTGAAAAACCCGCATTAGACGAAATGCAGTGTAGTACATAGTATATGAGTGAGTTGCACTGAAAAACTTAGAATTTACTATAAAACCCGCATTAGACGAAATGCACAGTGTAGTACATTGTATAAGAGTGAGTTGCACTGAAAAACTTAGAATTTACTGAAAAACCCGCATTAGACGAAATGCACAGTGTAGTACATTGTATATGAGTGAGTTGCACTGAAAAACTTAGAAATTACTGAAAAACCCGCATTAGACGAAATGCACAGTGTAGTACATTGTACATGAGTGAGTTGCACTGAAAAACTTAGAATTTACTGAAAAACCCGCATTAGACGAAATGCACAGTGTAGTACATTGTATATGAGTGAGTTGCACTGAAAAACTTAGAATTTACTGAAAAACCCGCATTAGACGAAATGCACAGTGTAGTACATTGTATATGAGTGAGTTGCACTGAAAAACTTAGAATTTACTGAAAAACCCGCATTAGACGAAATGCACAGTGTAGTACATTGTATATGAGTGAGTTGCACTGAAAAACTCAGAATTTACTGAAAAACCCGCATTAGACGAAATGCAGTGTAGTACATAGTATATGAGTGAGTTGCACTGAAAAACTTAGAATTTACTATAAAACCCGCATTAGACGAAATGCACAGTGTAGTACATTGTATAAGAGTGAGTTGCACTGAAAAACTTAGAATTTACTGAAAAACCAGCATTAGACGAAATGCACAGTGTAGTACATTGTATATGAGTGAGTTGCACTTAAAAATTTAGAAATTACTGAAAAACCCGCATTAGACGAAATGCACAGTGTAGTACATTGTACATGAGTGAGTTGCACTGAAAAACTTAGAATTTACTGAAAAACCCGCATTAGACGAAATGCACAGTGTAGTACATTGTATATGAGTGAGTTGTACTGAAGAACTTAGAATTTACTGAAAAACCCGCATTAGACGAAATGCACAGTGTAGTACATTGTATATGAGTGAGTTGCACTGAAGAACTTAGAATTTACTGAAAAACCCGCATTAGACGAAATGCACAGTGTAGTACATTGTATATGAGTGAGTTGCACTGAAAAACTTAGAATTTACTGAAAAACCCGCATTAGACGAAATGCACAGTGTAGTACATTGTATATGAGTGAGTTGCACTGAAAAACTTAGAATTTACTGAAAAACCCGCATTAGACGAAATGCACAGTGTAGTACATTGTATATGAGTGAGTTGCACTGAAAAACTTAGAATTTACTGAAAAACCCGCATTAGAGGAAATGCACAGTGTAGTACATTGTATATGAGTGAGTTGCACTGAAAAACTTAGAATTTACTGAAAAACCCGCATTAGACGAAATGCACAGTGTAGTACACTGTATATGAGTGAGTTGCACTGAAAAACTTAGAATTTACTGAAAAACCACCATTAGACGAAATGCACAGTGTAGTACATTGTATATGAGTGAGTTGCACTGAAAAACTTAGAATTTACTGAAAAACCCGCATTAGACGAAATGCACAGTGTAGTACATTGTATATGAGTGAGTTGCACTGAAAAACTTAGAATTTACTGAAAAACCCGCATTAGACGAAATGCACAGTGTAGTGCATTGTATATGAGTGAGTTGCACTGAAAAACTTAGAATTTACTGAAAAACCCGCATTAGACGAAATGCACAGTGTAGTACATTGTATATGAGTGAGTTGCACTGAAAAACTCAGAATTTACTGAAAAACCCGCATTAGACGAAATGCAGTGTAGTACATAGTATATGAGTGAGTTGCACTGAAAAACTTAGAATTTACTATAAAACCCGCATTAGACGAAATGCACAGTGTAGTACATTGTATAAGAGTGAGTTGCACTGAAAAACTTAGAATTTACTGAAAAACCCGCATTAGACGAAATGCACAGTGTAGTACATTGTATATGAGTGAGTTGCACTGAAAAACTTAGAAATTACTGAAAAACCCGCATTAGACGAAATGCACAGTGTAGTACATTGTACATGAGTGAGTTGCACTGAAAAACTTAGAATTTACTGAAAAACCCGCATTAGACGAAATGCACAGTGTAGTACATTGTATATGAGTGAGTTATACTGAAAAACTTAGAATTTACTGAAAAACCCGCATTAGACGAAATGCACAGTGTAGTACATTGTATATGAGTGAGTTGCACTGAAGAACTTAGAATTTACTGAAAAACCCGCATTAGACGAAATGCACAGTGTAGTACATTGTATATGAGTGAGTTGCACTGAAAAACTTAGAATTTACTGAAAAACCCGCATTAGACGAAATGCACAGTGTAGTACATTGTATATGAGTGAGTTGCACTGAAAAACTTAGAATTTACTGAAAAACCCGCATTAGACGAAATGCACAGTTTAGTACATTGTATATGAGTGAGTTGCACTGAAAAACTTAGAATTTACTGAAAAACCCGCATTAGATGAAATGCACAGTGTAGTACATTGTATATGAGTGAGTTGCACTGAAAAACTTAGAATTTACTGAAAAACCCGCATTAGACGAAATGCACAGTGTAGTACATTGTATATGAGTGAGTTGCACTGAAAAACTTAGAATTTACTGAAAAACCCGCATTAGACGAAATGCACAGTGTAGTACATTGTATATGAGTGAGTTGCACTGAAAAACTTAGAATTTACTGAAAAACCCGCATTAGACGAAATGCACAGTGTAGTACATTGTATA